>NW_026974712.1:658501-729815 GCF_015220805.1 Pogoniulus pusillus | reverse complement strand
CCCAATCCCAAGCAAGAGCACTCCAAGAGGCCCTTCCCACCCTTATCCCAACACTCCAAGAGGCCCTTCCCACCCCCATCCCAAGCAAGAGCACTCCAAGGGAACCTTCCCACCCTTATCCCAAGCAAGAGCACTCCAACAGGAGCTTCCCATGCCCATGCCAACCAGGAGCACTCCAAGAGCACCTTCCCAGCCCCATCCCAACACTCCAAGAGCACCTTCCCACCCCAATCCCAAGCAAGAGCACTCCAATAGGAGCTTCCCATGCCCATGCCAACCAGGAGCACTCCAAGAGGCCCTTCCCACCTCCATCCCAACACTCCAAGAGGCCCTTCCCACCCCAATCCCAAGCAAGAGCACTCCAAGAGGCCCTTCCCACCCCAATCCCAAGCAAGAGCACTCCAAGAGACCCTTCCCACCCCAATCCCAAGCAGAAGCACTCCAAGAGCACCTTCCCTCCCCCATCCCAACACTCCAAGAGGCCCTTCCCACCTCCATCCCAACACTCCAAGAGCACCTTCCCACCCTTATCCCAAGCAAGAGCACTCCAAGGGAACCTTCCCACCCTTATCCCAAGCAAGAGCACTCCAATAGGAGCTTCCCATGCCCATGCCAACCAGGAGCACCCCAAGAGGCCCTTCCCACCCCCATCCCAACACTCCCAGAGCCCTTTCCCACCCCCATCCCAAGCAAGAGCACTCCAAGGGAACCTTCCCACCCTTATCCCAAGCAAGAGCACTCCAACAGGAGCTTCCCATGCCCATGCCAACCAGGAGCACTCCAAGAGGCCCTTCCCAGCCCCATCCTAACACTCCAAGAGCCCTTTCCCACCCCATCCCAACACTCCAAGAGCACCTTCCCAGCCCCATCCCAACACTCCAAGAGGCCCTTCCCACCCCCATCCCAAGCAAGAGCACTCCAATAGGAGCTTCCCATCCCCATCACAACCAGGAGCACTCCAAGAGGCCCTTCCCACCCCCATCCCAGCACTCCCAGAGCCCTTTCCCACCCCCATCCCAGCACTCCAAGAGCACCTTCCCAGCCCCATCCCAACACTCCAAGAGGCCCTTCCCACCCTTATCCCAAGCAAGAGCACTCCAATAGGAGCTTCCCATGCCCATGCCAACCAGGAGCACTCCAAGAGGCTCTTCCCAGCCCCATCCCAACACTCCAAGAGGCCCTTCCCACCCCCATCCCAAGCAAGAGCACTCCAAGAGGCCCTTCCTACCCTTATCCCAAGCAAGAGCACTCCAAGAGGCCCTTCCCACCCCCATCCCAGCACTCCCAGAGCCCTTTCCCACCCCCATCCCAACACTCCCAGAGCCCTTTCCCACCCCCATCCCAACACTCCCAGAGCCCTTTCCCACCCCCATCCCAGCAGGCTCTCCCCTCCCTCCCTCCCCACTCACTCAAGTTGAGAGGTCCTTCCTCATCCACCTGCGGCCACTGCGCGCTGGGGGAGCCCTGCAGGGGGCTGAGGGGCAGCTTGGAGCTCTTCTCCTCCAGGTTCTTGGGCGAAGGTGCCCCCGAGAGCGCTGCCACCTTCTTCAGCAGGGGGGTGCCAGGCTGGGAGAGGCCTTTGGAGAAGCCAGGGGGGGACTTGATGGCTTTGTTGATGGCTCCATCCAGACGCTCCCCGGCCTTGCCCAGCGCCAGCAGCGGGCGCGGAGCGGCTCCGGCGTCCTTGGGCGACGAAGACTTCTTGGTGGCCAAGATGGGCAGCAGGGGGGAGGTGGCCTCGGGTTTGCCCTTCTGCTTCATCAGTTCGTAGAGGAGGTCGATTGGGGCTCCGCTGCTCTCCGACTCGGCCACCCCCAGCTGGCGCAGGTGGGACCTGGCGTGGCTGGAGAGGCCTTTGCGCGTCTCGAAGCAGGCGCCGCAGACCTCGCAGGTGGTCAGGCTCTGGGCTGGGGGAGGAGGGGGAAAGGAGAGGTCAGGAGGGGGGAGTGGGGAGAGGAGGAGGAGAGGAGGAGAATAGCTGAAGGTTGCTTCAAGTTGGGTGAGAAAAGCTGCAGGGAAGGGGATGGGAGGAAGAGGATCTGCTGGAGGAGGTCGGAATGGTGAGGGGGAGGAGGAGAGAGAAAAGGAGAAGGAGAGGGAGGAGGAGGAGAGGGAGGAGGAGGAGAAGGAGGAGGAGGAGAAGGAGGAGGAGGAGGAGAGAGAGGAGGAGGAGGAGAGGGAGGAGGAGGAGGAGAGGGAGGAGGAGGAGAGGGAGAGGAGAGGGAGGAGGAGAGAGAGGAGGAGGAGAGGGAGGAGGAGGAGGAGGAGGAAGAGGAGGAGGAGAGGGAGGAGGAGGAGTAGGAAGGGAGGAGGAGGAGAACATCTCCAGGTCGCTTCAAGTTGGGCTAGAAAAGCTGCAGGGAAGGGGATGGGAGGAAGAGGATCTGCTGGAGGAGGTCAAGAGGAGGTCACAATCAGGAGCAGAGAGGTGGAGAACATCTCCAGCCTGCTCCAAGCCTCATCCAACATCTCTAGAGGGGGAGCAACCACCCAGAGGAGGTCAAGAGGAGGTCACAATCATGACCAGAGGTGGAGAACATCTCCAGGCTGCTCCAAGCCTCATCCAACCTCACCCAAGACCTCTAGGCAAAGAGCAACCATCCAGAGATCTGCTGGAGGAGGTCCAGAGGAGGCCACAAAGGTGAGCAGAGAGGTGGAGAACATCTCCAGGCTGCTCCAAGCTGTCCTTGGAGAACCCCAAGGAGGTTCTCCAGAGGGTTTTGGGGGTCTGCAGGGTAGAGGTTGGGTCCAATACTCACTTTTGGGGTCCTGAGGTTCAGGTTTGCTCCCAGGGGGCTCAGGAGAAGACAATTTGGTCCCTATCCTGGGGGGGGGCTGGTCCAGCTGCCCGCTGGGGAGGCTCTTCTTGGGCAGCGGCGGAGGGGAGCCAACCTCCATGGCCACCAGCTCCTCGTCCTCTGCAGCCAGCACTGGGGGAGAGGGAGAGCATCAGCCAGGCCTGGAGGCACTCAGCCATGGAGAGCAGCAACCATGGAGACCTTCAGCCATGGAGACCTTCAGCCATGGATGGAGACCTTCAGCCATGGAGAACATCAGCCATGGAGAACATCAGCCATGGAGAACATCAACCATGGAGAACATCAACCATGGATGGAGACCTTCAGCCATGGAGACCTTCAGCCATGGAGAACATCAACCATGGAGAACATCAACCATGGATGGAGACCTTCAGCCATGGAGAACATCAACCATGGAGACCTTCAGCCATGGAGAACATCAACCATGGAGAACATCAACCATGGAGAACATCAACCATGGAGAACATCAACCATGGATGGAGACTTTCAGCCATGGAGAACATCAGCCATGGAGAACATCAGCCATGGAGAACATCAGCCATGGAGAACATCAACCATGGAGAACATCAACCATGGAGAACATCAGCCATGGAGAACATTAGCCATGGATGGAGACTTTCAGCCATGGAGAACATCAACCATGGAGAACATCAGCCATGGAGAACATCAACCATGGAGAACATCAGCCATGGAGAACATCAACCATGGAGAACATCAGCCATGGAGAACATCAACCATGGAGAACATCAGCCATGGAGAACATCAACCATGGAGAACATCAACCATGGAGAACATCAGCCATGGATGGAGACTTTCAGCCATGGAGAACATCAACCATGGAGAACATCAACCATGGATGGAGACTTTCAGCCATGGAGAACATCAACCATGGATGGAGACTTTCAGCCATGGAGAACATCAGCCATGGAGAGCAGCAACCATGGAGACCTTCAGCCATGGATGGAGACCTCCAGCAATAGAGACCTCCATGCAGCTCTGGATCTGCTTGGGGACAGCAGGAGGGGGCAGGAGGGCGGCAGTGGCCTGAGGAGGGGGCAGAAGGGTGGCAGGAGGGTGGCAGGAGGGTGGCAGTAGGGAGTAGGAGGGGGCAGGAGGGTGGCAGTGGCCTCAGGAGGGGGCAGTGGTGACAGACCCTGGAAGGGTGGCACAGGGATGAAGGTGTCCTGGGGCAGGAGAAGGGACAAGGACATCAGACTGGCATCTCCCTGGGGTGTGATGGATGGCAGGGGACAGGGATGGTGGCAGGACTCTGCTGGGCACAGGACAAGGATGCTGCCAGGTCTCTGCTGGGCACAGGACAGGGATGGTGTCAGGTCTCTGCTGGGCAGGGGCACAGGGATGGTGCCAGGTCCATGCTGGGCACAGGACAAGGATGGTGCCAGGTCCATGCTGGGAACAGGACAAGGATGGTGCCAGGCCCCTGCTGGGCACAGGACAGGGATGGTGTCAGGTCCCTGCTGGGCAGGGGCACAGGGATGTTGCCAGGTCCCTGCTGGGCACAGGACAGGGATGGTTGCAGGTCCAGGCTGGGAGGGGGACAGGGATGGTGCCAGGTCTCTGCTAGGCACAGGACAGGGAGGGGTCAGGTCCAGGCTCGGCACAGGACAAGGATGCTGCCAGGTCTCTGCTGGGCACAGGACAGGGATGGTGTCAGGTCTCTGCTGGGCAGGGGCACAGGGATGGTGCCAGGTCTCTGCTAGGCACAGGACAGGGAGGGGTCAGGTCCCTGCTGGGCACAGGACAAGGATGCTGCCAGGTCCCTGCTGGGCATGGGACAGGGATGGTGCCAGGTCTCTGCTAGGTGCAGGACAAGGATGCTGCCAGATTCATGCTAGGCACAGGACAGGGATGGTACCAGGTCCCTCTTGGGCATGATACAGGGGTGGTGCCAGGTCCCTGCTGGGCAGGGGGACAGGGATGGTACAACATACAGGCTGGGCACAGGACAAGGATGGTGCCAGGCCCCTGCTGGGCACAGGACAGGGACGGTGCCAGGTCCATGCTGGGAACAGGACAAGGATGGTGCCAGGCCCCTGCTGGGCACAGGATGGGGCTGGTGCCAGGTCTCTGCTGGGCAGGGGGACAAGGATGGTGCCAGGTCTGTAGTGGGAGGGGGACAAGGATGGTGCCAGGTCTGTGGTTGGAGGGGGACAAGGATGGTGCCAGGTCCCTGCTGGGCACAGGACAGGGATGGTGCCAGGTCTGTGGTGGGAGTGGGACAAGGATGGTGCCAGGTCCCTGCTGGGCACAGGACAGGGATGGTGCCAGGTCTGTGGTGGGAGGGGGACAAGGATGGTGCCAGGTCCCTGCTGGGCATGATACAGGGGTGGTGCCAGGTCCCTGCTGGGCACAGGACAAGGATGGTGCCAGGTCCCTGCTGGGCACAGGACAGGGATGGTGCCAGGTCCGTGGTGGGAGGGGGACAAGGATGGTGCCAGGTCCCTGCTGGGCATGGCACAGGGATGGTACCAGGTCCCTGCTGGGCATGATACAGGGGTGGTGCCAGGTCTCTGCTGGGCACAGGACAAGGATGGTGCCAGGTCCCTGCTGGGCACAGGACAGGGATGGTGCCAGGTCCCTGCTGGGCACAGGACAGGGATGGTTGCAGGTCCAGGGTGGGAGGGGGACAAGGATGGTGCCAGGTCCCTGCTGGGCATGGGACAGGGATGGTGCCAGGTCCATGCTAGGCACAGGACAGAGAGGGGTCAGGTCCCTGCTGGGCACAGGACAGGGATCGTGCCAGGTCCCTGATGGGCACAGGACAAGGATGCTGCCAGGTCCCTGCTGGGCATGGTACAGGGAGGGGTCAGGTCTCAGCTGGGCACAGGACAGGGATGGTTGCAGGTCTCTGCTAGGCATGGCACAGGGATGGTGCCAGGTCCCTGCTGGGCACAGGACAGGGATGGTGCCAGGTCCCTGCTGGGCACGGGAGAAGGATGGTGCCAGGTCTGTGGTGGGAGGGGGACAAGGATGGTGCCAGGTCTCTGATGGGCACAGGACAAGGATGGTGCCAGGTCTCTGGTGGGAGGGGGACAAGGATGGTGCCAGGTCTCTGGTGGGAGAGGGACAAGGATGGTGCCAGGCCCCTGATGGGCACAGGACAAGGATGGTGCCAGGTCCCTGCTGGGCACAGGACAAGGATGGTGCCAGGTCTCTGATGGGCACAGGACAAGGATGGTGCCAGGTCTCTGGTGGGAGGGGGACAAGGATGGTGCCAGGTCTCTGGTGGGAGAGGGACAAGGATGGTGCCAGGCCCCTGATGGGCACAGGACAAGGATGGTGCCAGGTCCCTGCTGGGCACAGGACAAGGATGGTGCCAGGTCTCTGGTGGGAGAGGGACAAGGATGGTGCCAGGCCCCTGATGGGCACAGGACAAGGATGGTGCCAGGTCTGTGGTGGGAGGGGGACAAGGATGGTGCCAGGCCCCTGCCAGCCATGGCACAGGGCTGGTGCCAGCCCCCTCCTTCCCGCCCTCCCCCCCCCCCCCCCCCGTTGGCATCCCCACGCCGGGGTCAGGCCGGGTCGGTGCCACCTCCCAGCCGCCCGCACCGCAGCCCCTCCCGTGCCCGGGGGGCGCCTTCGCTGTGCCACCCCCGGGGCGGTGCCAGGCAGGGCCCAGTCCCCGCCGTGCGCCGGTGCCACCTCCCGCCCCCTCCCTCCCTCCCCCCGGGGCCGGGCAGGGAAGGAAGGAAGGAGACAAATCCCAACCCCCACCCCGGGGGGGGTCCTGCCGGCGCCGCTCCCGGTGCGCTCCCGGTGCAGTCCCGGTGCGCTCCCGGCGCCGCTCCCGGTGCGCTCCCGGTGGGCTCCCGGTGCGCTCCCGGTTGCGGTCCCGGTGCGGTCCCGGCGCGCTCCCGGTGCGCTCCCGGCGCCGCTCCCGGTGCGCTCCCGGTGCAGTCCCGGTGGGCTCCCGGTGCGCTCCCGGTACGCTCCCGGCGCCGCTCCCGGCGCCGCTCCCGGTGCGCTCCCGGTGCAGTCCCGGTGCGCTCCCGGTTGCGGTCCCGGTGCGGTCCCGGCGCCGCTCCCGGTGGGCTCCCGGTGCGGTCCCGGTGCGGTCCCGGGGGGAGGCTCCGGGAGGGGCAGGGCCAGGCCTGGGGCAGGGACAAAGGAGGGCGGCGGCGGCCGCGGGGACCTCCGCCAGGGCTCCCCCTCCGCTCCCAGCCCCCGGCTCGGGCACGGAGCTCGGCGGCGGCCCCGGGTCGGCTCCATCGCTGCGGCGGGGGCGAGGAGGAGGAGGAGGAAGGAATGGATGGGGGGGGGGGGGGGGGTGCGGCAGGCCGCGGGTGGGCCCCGGGCGCTGCGGGGCGGGGGGGGGGGGGGGAGGGGAGCGGTAAGGGTCGGGGCCGGGGGGGGCTCACCCGGCTCGGGAGCCGCCTCGGGCTCGGGGTCACCGTCCCCGCCCCGGTCCCGGTCCCGGGGTCGCGGCGCTGCCGCCGCCGCCTTTGTCACTTTGGGCTGCGAGGAGGAGGTGGAGGCGGAGGTGGAGGAGGAGGAGGAGGAGGAGGAGGAGGTGGAGGCTGCCATCTTGGCTCCGGCACATGCGGGGCGGCCGCCAGGGCGCGGGGACGAGCGCCGAGAGGAGCCGAGAGGAGCCGAGCGGGGCCGGAAAGAGCCGAGCGGGGCCGAGCGGAGCCGGAAAGAGCCGAGCGGAGCCGGAAAGAGCCGAGCGGGGCCGAAAAGAAACGAGCGGAGCCGAGCGGGACCGAGCAGTGACGAGCGGAACTGAGCGGAGTCGATCGGAGCCGAGCAGCGCCGAGAGGAGCCGAACGGAGCCGAAAAGAAACGAGCGGGGCCGAACGGAGTCGGTCGGAGCCGAACAGCTCCGAGGGGAACCGAGCGGGGCCGAGCAGAGCCGAGCGGCACCGAGCGGAGCCGAGCAGCGCCGAGCGAAGACGAGCGGCACCGAGCAGAGCCGAGCGGAGCCGAGCGGCACCGAGCGGAGCCGAGCGGCACCGAGCAGAGCCGAGCAGAGCCGAGCAGAGCCGAGCGGAGCCGAGCGGAGCCGAGCGGAGCCGAGCGGCACCGAGCAGAGCCGAGCGGAGCGAGCGGCACCGAGCAGAGCCGAGCAGAGCCGAGCGGCAGCGAGCGGAGCCGAGCGAAGCCGAGCGGCACCGAGCGGAGCCGAGCGAAGCCGAGCGGCACCGAGCGGAGCCGAGCAGAGCCGAGCGGCGCCGAGCAGAGCCGAGCGGCGCCGAGCACAGCCGAGCGGCACCGAGCACAGCCGAGCGGCACCGAGCGGAGCCGAGCGGAGCCGAGCGGAGCCGAGCGGAGCCGAGCGGAGCCGAGCGGCACCGAGCGGAGCCGAGCGGAGCCGAGCAGAGCCGAGCGGAGCCGAGCGGAGCCGAGCGGCACCGAGCAGCGCCCAGGCGGAGCAGCAGAGCGCCGAGGCGAAGGAGCGGCAGAGAGAGAGAGAGAGAGAGAGAGGAAGAGAGAGAGATCGGGCCCGGGCGGCGGGCACCGGATAGAGCCAGGCTGCGGGCACCGGATAGAGCCAGGCTGCGGGTACCGGATAGAGCCAGGCTGCGGGCACCGGATAGAGCCAGGCTGCGGGCACCGGATAGAGCCAGGCTGCGGGCACCGGATAGAGCCCAGGCTCTGGGTACCGGATAGAGCCAGGCTGCGGGCACTGGATAGAGCCAGGCTGCGGGCACCGGATAGAGCCAGGCTGCGGGTACCGGATAGAGCCCAGGCTCTGGGTACCGGATAGAGCCAGGCTGCGGGCACTGGATAGAGCCAGGCTGCGGGCACCGGATAGAGCCAGGCTGCGGGCACCGGATAGAGCCAGGCTGCGGGCACCGGATAGAGCCCAGGCTCTGGGTACCGGATAGAGCCAGGCTGTGGGTACCGGATAGAGCCCAGGCTCTGGGTACCGGATAGAGCCAGGCTGCGGGTACCGGATAGAGCCAGGCTCTGGGTACCGGATAGAGCCAGGCTGCGGGTACCGGATAGAGCCAGGCTGTGGGTACCGGATAGAGCCAGGCTGCGGGCACCGGATAGAGCCAGGCTGCGGGTACCGGATAGAGCCCAGGCTGCGGGTACCGGATAGAGCCCAGGCTCTGGGTACCGGATAGAGCCAGGCTGCGGGCACTGGATAGAGCCAGGCTGCGGGTACCGGATAGAGCCAGGCTCTGGGTACCGGATAGAGCCAGGCTGCGGGTACCGGATAGAGCCCAGGCTCTGGGTACCGGATAGAGCCAGGCTGCGGGCACCGGATAGAGCCAGGCTCTGGGCACCGGATAGGAGCCAGGCTCTGGGTACCGGATAGAGCCCAGGCTCTGGGTACCGGATAGAGCCAGGCTGCGGGTACCGGATAGAGCCCAGGCTGCGGGTACCGGATAGAGCCCAGGCTCTGGGCACCGGATAGGAGCCAGGCTCTGGGTACCGGATAGAGCCCAGGCTGCGGGTACCGGATAGAGCCCAGGCTGCGGGTACCGGATAGAGCCAGGCTCTGGGTACCGGATAGAGCCCAGGCTCTGGGCACCTGATAGGAGCCAGGCTCTGGGTACCGGATAGGAGCCAGGCTCTGGGTACCGGATAGAGCCCAGGCTCTGGGCACCGGATAGGAGCCAGGCTCTGGGTACCGGATAGAGCCAGGCTCTGGGTACCGGATAGAGCCCAGGCTCTGGGCACCTGATAGGAGCCAGGCTCTGGGTACCGGATAGGAGCCAGGCTCTGGGTACCGGATAGAGCCCAGGCTCTGGGCACCGGATAGGAGCCAGGCTCTGGGTACCGGATAGAGCCAGGCTCTGGGCACCGGATAGAGCCCAGGCTCTGGGCACCTGATAGGAGCCAGGCTCTGGGTACTGGATAGGAGCCAGGCTCTGGGTACCGGATAGAGCCAGGCTCTGGGTACCGGATAGAGCCAGGCTGCGGGCACCGGATAGGAGCCAGGCTCTGGGTACCGGATAGAGCCCAGGCTGCGGGTACCGGATAGAGCCAGGCTCTGGGCACCGGATAGGAGCCAGGCTCTGGGTACCGGATAGAGCCAGGCTCTGGGTACCGGATAGAGCCCAGGCTCTGGGCACCGGATAGGAGCCAGGCTCTGGGTACCGGATAGAGCCAGGCTCTGGGCACCGGATAGAGCCCAGGCTGCGGGCACCGGATAGGAGCCAGGCTCTGGGCACCTGATAGAGCCCAGGCTGCGGGCACCGGATAGGAGCCAGGCTGTAGGGACTGGATTGGGTCCCGGCTCTGGGCACCAGATCAAGCCCTGGCACTGGGCACCGGATCAAGCCCTGGCACTGAGCACCGGATCGGGTCCCGGCTCCGGGCACCAGATCAAGCCCTGGCACTGGGCACCGGATCGGGCCCCCCGCCGTGGCCAGCCCCGGGTCCGTGTCCGTCTCCCTCCCCCCCCCCCCCCCCGCCCGGTGCTGTCCCGAGCCGCTGGGCTCGGTCCCTGTCCCCTGCCCCCGCGGGGCTGTCCCGGATCCCGCAGGGCCCCGCAGGCAGCCCAGGCCTGGGCTCGGCTCCAGGCTCCCTCCCTGGCTGCCCCTCCCAGCTCCTGCCCAGCCCCCTGGGGCTCTGCCTGCCCCCGGGGCCGGGGCTGAGACCCAGCGAGGGGACAGGGACCAGCCCCAGGCTCCCTCCTCCTCCTCCAGCCTCAGGTCCATCTCTGTCCCCCTCTCACCGCTCCAGGTCCCTTCTGTCTTCTCACCCCTCCAGCTCCCTCCTGTCCCCCTCTCACCCCTCCAGCTCCCTCCTGTCCCCCTCTCACCCCTCCAGCTCCCTCCTGTCCCCCTCTCACCCCTCCAGCTCCCTCCTGTCCCCCTCTCACCCCTCCAGCTCCCTCCTGTCCCCCTCTCACCCCTCCAGCTCCTTCCTGTCCCCCTCTCACCCCTCCAGCTCCCTCCTGTCCCCCTCTCACCCCTCCAGCTCCCTCCTGTCCCCCTCTCACCCCTCCAGCTCCCTCCTGTCCCCCTCTCACCCCTCCAGCTCCCTCCTGTCCCCCTCTTACCCCTCCAGCTCCCTCCTGTCCCTCTTTCACCCCTCCAGCTCCCTCCTGTCCCCCTCTTACCCCTCCAGCTCCCTCCTGTCCCCCTCTCACCCCTCCAGCTCCTTCCTGTCCCCCTTTCACCCCTCCAGCTCCCTCCTGTCCCCCTCTCACCCCTCCAGCTCCCTCCTGTCCCCCTTTCACCCCTCCAGCTCCCTCCTGTCCCCCTTTCACCCCTCCAGCTCCCTCCTGTCCCCCTTTCACCCCTCCAGCTCCCTCCTGTCCCCCTCTCACCCCTCCAGCTCCCTCCTGTCCCTCTTTCACCCCTCCAGCTCCCTCCTGTCCCCCTCTTACCCCTCCAGCTCCCTCCTGTCCCTCTTTCACCCCTCCAGCTCCCTCCTGTCCCCCTCTTACCCCTCCAGCTCCCTCCTGTCCCCCTCTCACCCCTCCAGCTCCTTCCTGTCCCCCTTTCACCCCTCCAGCTCCCTCCTGTCCCCCTCTCACCCCTCCAGCTCCCTCCTGTCCCCCTTTCACCCCTCCAGCTCCCTCCTGTCCCCCTCTCACCCCTCCAGCTCCCTCCTGTCCCTCTTTCACCCCTCCAGCTCCTTCCTGTCCCCCTCTTACCCCTCCAGCTCCTTCCTGTCCCCCTTTCACCCCTCCAGCTCCCTCCTGTCCCCCTCTCACCCCTCCAGCTCCCTCCTGTCCCTCTTTCACCCCTCCAGCCCAGCCCCAGGACCCCACCCCTGGGACCTCACTGCCCCCCAACCCCAGGCTCAACCTTCCCCATCCCCACATGGCTCATCCCAGGCTGGTCCCAGTCCCTCCTCACAATGCAGAGGTTGAGACCATTCAAGTCCAACCTCACCTGGCCCCTGGGAATGGAGCTGGGAAAGCAGCCAGAGAGGCCAAGGCCAACCCCCCCCGGCCACCAGGAGCAGATCTGAGAGGCAGCAAGGGACAAAAGGACAAAGCTGAAGGGCAGAGGAGGACACAAAAACCTCAGCTCCTGCCCCAGGGAGGCAGAAAAAGAGGCTGGAAATGAGGACAGGCTGCAGGCAGAGGCAGGAGAAGAGCCTGAGCCAAGGGAGGGAACAGGCAGAGCCAAGAGGAGAGCCTGAGCCAAGGGAGGGAGCAGGCAGAGAGGCAGAGACAAGAGAGCCTGAGCCAAGGGATGGAGCAGGCAGAGAGGCAGAGACAAGAGGAGAGCCTGAGTCAAGGGATGGAGCAGGCAGAGACAAGAGGAGAGCCTGAGTCAAGGGATGGAGCAGGCAGAGCCAAGAGGAGAGCCTGAGCCAAGGGAGGGAGCAGGCAGAGACAAGAGGAGAGCCTGAGCCAAGGGATGGAGCAGGCAGAGAGAGCCAAGAGGAGAGCCTGAGCCAAGGGATGGAGCAGGCAGAGAGGCAGAGCCAAGAGGAGAGCCTGAGCCAAGGGATGGAGCAGGCAGAGAGAGAGCCAAGAGGAGAGCCTGAGCCAAGGGATGGAGCAGGCAGAGAGAGAGCCAAGAGGAGAGCCTGAGCCAAGGGATGGAGCAGGCAGAGAGGCAGAGGCAGGTGGAGAGCCTGAGCCAAGGGATGGAGCAAGGAGAGAGGCAGAGATAAGAGGAGAGCCTGAGCCAAGGGAGGGAGCAGGCAGAGAGAGACAAGAGGAGAGCCTGAGCCAAGGGATGGAGCAGGCAGAGAGGCAGAGACAAGAGGAGAGCCTGAGCCAAGGGATGGAGCAGGCAGAGAGAGAGCCAAGAGGAGAGCCTGAGCCAAGGGATGGAGCAGGCAGAGATAAGAGGAGAGCCTGAGCCAAGGGAGGGAGCAGGCAGAGGCAGAGATAAGAGGAGAGCCTGAGCCAAGGGATGGAGCAGGCAGAGAGAGAGACAAGAGGAGAGCCTGAGCCAAGGGATGGAGCAGGCAGAGAGAGAGCCAAGAGGAGAGCCTGAGCCAAGGGATGGAGCAAGGAGAGAGGCAGAGCCAAGAGGAGAGCCTGAGCCAAGGGATGGAGCAAGGAGAGAGGCAGAGCCAAGAGGAGAGCCTGAGCCAAGGGATGGAGAAGGCAGAGAGAGAGCCAAGAGGAGAGCCTGAGCCAAGGGATGGAGCAGGCAGAGAGGAAGAGCCAAGAGGAGAGCCTGAGCCAAGGGATGGAGCAAGGAGAGAGGCAGAGCCAAGAGGAGAGCCTGAGCCAAGGGATGGAGCAGGCAGAGCCAAGAGGAGAGCCTGAGCCAAGGGATGGAGCAAGGAGAGAGGCAGAGCCAAGAGGAGAGCCTGAGCCAAGGGATGGAGCAGGCAGAGGCAGGAGGAGAGCCTGAGCCAAGGGATGGAGCAGGCAGAGAGGCAGAGACAGGTGGAGAGCCTGAGCCAAGGGATGGAGCAGGCAGAGAGAGAGCCAAGAGGAGAGCCTGAGCCAAGGGATGGACCAAGCAGAGAGGCAGAGCCAAGAGGAGAGCCTGAGCCAAACAGAAAGCTCCTCCCTGAGGCCACCTGAGCAGGGCAAAGAGCTGAAGACAGCTCCAAAGCTTCTCCCCAGCTCCACTGGAGGATCCTTGACCTGCTTTGGGAGTTAAGCAGCAGAGGTCAGGCAGCTCCCAAAGGCTTTTCCTGAGCCTTCCTTCATCTAAGAAGGGGGAGGACAAAAGGGCCACGGCCATAAAAGGCCTCTGGAGGGCCAGCAGTGAGGAGGGCAGCGAAGGTCAGGGGGGAGGACTGGAGCTGTGCTCAGCTCTGAGCTCTCAGCCAAGGCAGAGAGGAAGAAATGAGGCTAAAATCCCCTCCCCCTCCCCAAGATAAGCTCCACCAAAGGTCCTCTCCCAGCTCTGGGGCTCCTCAGCACCTCCATCCCTGCCTCAGGGTGGAGGAGAGCTGCATCTGGCCCAGCTTGCTGCTGGTTGACCCTGCTGGAGGGGTTGGAAGGGGTCTCCAGAGGGCTCTTGGCCAAGCTGGGGGGCAATGGGGTGAGGGGCACCAAGGCCAAGTGTTGGGACCTGCACTTGGGCTTCAACCAAGCCCCCATGGAGGCTCCAGGCTGGGGGCACAGTGGTTGGAGAGGCCCTGGAGGGTTGGAGAGGAAGCAGCAGTGCCCAGGTGGGCAAGGAGGGCACCAGCAGCATGGGCAGGAGCAGGAGGAGCAGGGCAGGGATTGGCCACTCTGGACTGGGAGGTGCTGGGGAGGGCACCTCTGGGGTGCTGGGGGAGGGTTTGGGCTCCTCAGGCCAAGGAGGGTATGGAGGGGATGGAAAGTGGCCAGGGAAGGGCAAAGGGAGGTGGGGAAGGGACTGGGGGAGGGGGAGGGGAAGGGAGTGGGGGAGGGAGGAGGGGAAGGGATTGGAGGAGGAGGAAGAGGGAAAGGACTGGTGGAGGAGGGGAAGGGTCTGGAGGAGGGGGGGAAGGGATTGGAGGAGGGAGGAGGGGAAGGGATTGGAGGAGGAAGAGGGAAAGGGACTGGAGGAGGAGGGGAAGGGATTGGAGGAGGAGGAGGGGAAGGGACTGGAGGAGGAGGAGGGGAAGGGTCTGGGGGAGGAAGAGAAGGAGGGGAAGGGTCTAGGGGAGGAAGAGAAGGAGAGGAGGGGTCTGGGGGAGGAAGAGAAGGAGGGGAAGGGTCTGGGGGAAGAGGAGGAGGGGAAGGGACTGGAGGAGGAAGAGGAGGAGGGGAAGGGTCTGGGGGAGGGAGGAGGGAAAGAGACAGGAGGAGGAGGAGGAGGAGGAGGAGGAGGAGGAGGAGGAGGAGGAGGAGGAGGAGGAGGAGGAGGAGGAGGAGGAGGAGGAGGAGGAGGAGGAGGAGGGAAAGGGACTGGAGGAGGAGCTGGCATTGGAAGCTCTGCACACAAGGAGACTCCACAACCTCTCTGGGCAGCTGCTCCAGGCCTGGCACCCTCCAAGCCAAGCAGCTGCTGCTCAGGGCACCTCCTGCCTCCCACTTGCTGCCCCTTGGCACAGCTCTGGGCACCACTCAGCAGTGCCCAGCCCCAGCCTCATGCCCCCCCAACCCCCAGCACAGAGCAGATGCCCTCTGGGGCTGCTCCCCTGCAGGCTGCCCAGCCCCAGCAGCACCCCCAGAGGTGCCCTCAGCATCTCCTCAAGCTCTGCTGGGCTCTCTCCAGCAGCTGCTGGGCTCTGCAGCTGGGCAGCCCCCACCTGGCCCTGGCAGGGGCACAGCAGAGGGCCAGCAGCAGCAGCAGCAGCTGCCTCTGTGCCCTGCTGCCCACACTCTTCCTCATGCCACTCCCCAGCAGAGCCCCTTGGGGACCTCCTTGCCCACCTTGCTGCCTCCTGCCCACCCTGGTGCCCACTCCCAGCTCCTTGCCAGCAGCTCTCCCCCTCCATGCCCTGTGCCAGGAGCTTGTTCCTCCGTGCCCAGGGGGCAGGACCCTGCCCTCGGCCTGCTGGCACCTCAGGACCTTCCCCTCCCCCAGCAGCTCTGCATCCTCACCACCTCCATCCTCATCTTGCTTCCCACAGCAGCTCGAAGCAAACCCAACCCAAGCTCAACTCCCAGAGCCTTCCTCCCTCCCAGCAGGGCTCTGTGCCACCAGACGGTGCCAGGAGAGCCGAGACGGTGCCCAGGGAGGAGCTGGAGATGTTCCCAACCCCTGGAGCCAAAAAAAGCCTTTGGGTGACGTCAACCTGAGCCGAGAGAGCAGGATCAGATTGCAAGGACCTGACCCAGATTGTGGCTGCAGCCTTCAGCCCCGGGGACAGCTGAGAGCGGAGTGCTGAAGCTGCCTCCTCCTCCTCCTCCTCCTCCTCCTCCTCCTCCTCCTCCTCCTCCTCCTCCTCCTCCTCCTCCTCCTCCTCCTCCTCCTCCTCCTCCTCCTCCTCCTCCTCCTCCTCCTCCTCCCCCCTCCCCCCTCCTCCTCCTTCCCCTCCTCCTCCTCCCCCTCCTCCTCCTCCCCCGTCCAAATCCAAAGGTCCAAAGCCCAAACCCAAAGGTCCAAAGCCCAAAGCCAAAGATCCAAACCCAAAGGTCCACAGACAGAACCCAAAGGTCCAAGACACATCCAAGGGTCCAAAGCCCAAACTTGAAGGTCCAAAGCCAAAGGTCCAAAGCCCAAACATAAAGGTCCAAGACACATCCAAGGGTTCAAAGCCCAAAGGTCCAAAGCCCTCCAAACTTGGAGGTCCAAACCCAAAGGTCCAAAGCCCAAACTCAAAGGTCCAAAGCCAGAACCCAAAGGCCCAAGACAGATCTAAGGGTCCAAAGCCAAAGGTTCAAAGCCCAAAGGTCCAAGACAAATCCAAGGGTCCAAAGCCCAAACTTGGAGGTCCAAACCCAAAGACCCAAACCCAGAACCCAAAGATCCAAAGCCAGAACCCAAAGGTCCAAAGCCCAAACCTAAAGGTCCAAATCCAGAGGTCCAAAGCCAGAACTCAAAGGGTCCAAACTCAGAGGTCCAAAGCCCAAACCCAAAGGTCCAAGACACATCCAAGGGTCCAAAGCCCAAACTGGGAGGTCCAAACCCAAAGGTCCAAAGCTCAAACCCAAAGGTCCAAAGTCAGAACCCAAAGGTCCAAAGCCCAAACCCAAAGGTCCAAGACAAATCCAAGGGTCCAAAACCCAAACCTAAAGGTCCAAACCCAAAGGTTCAAAGCCAGAACCCAAAGGTCCAAAGCCAGAACCCAAAGGTCCAACACAAACCCAAGGATCCAAAGCCCAAACTTGAAGGTCCAAACCCAAAGGTCCAAAGCCCAAACCCAAAGGTCTGAGACAAACCCACAGGGCCAAAGCCCAAACCCAAGGGTCCATAGCCCAAACTTGGAGGTCCAAACCCAGAGGTCCAAAGCCCAAACCTAAAGGTCCAAACCCAAAGGTCCAAGCCAGATCCAAGGGTCCAAAACCCAAACCTAAAGGTCCAAACCCAAAGGTCCAAGACAGATCCAAAGGTCCAAAGCCAGAACCCAAAGGTCCAAACCTAAAGGTCCAAACCCAGAGGTCCAAAGACCAACGCAAAGGTCCACAGACAAAACCCAGATGTCAAAGACACATCCAAGGGTCCAAAGCCCAAACTTGGAGGTCCAAACCCAAAGGTCCAAAGCCAGAACCCAAAGGTCCAAAGCCCAAACTGGGATGTCCAAAGCCAAAGGTCCAAAGCCCAAACCCAAAGGTCCAAAGCCAGAACCCAAAGGTCCAATGCCCAAACCTAAAGGTCCAAACCCAAAGGTCCAAAGCCAGAACCCAAAGGTCCAAAGCCAGAACCCAAAGGTCCAAAGCCCAACCCAAAGGTCCACAGACAGAACCCAGAGGTCCAAGACACATCCAAGGGTCCAAAGCCCAAACTTGGAGGTCCAAACCCAAAGGTCCAAAGCCAGAACCCAGAGGTCCAAAGCCCAAACCCAAAGGTCTGAAACAAACCCAAAGGGCCAAAGCCCAAACCCAAAGGTACAAGACACATCCAAGGGTCCAAAGGCAAACCTAAAGGTCCAAACCTAAAGGTCCAAACCTAAAGGTCCAAAGGCAGAACCCAAAGGTACAAAGACCAACCCAAAGGTCCACAGACAGAACCCAGAGGTCCAAGACACATCCAAGGGTCCAAAGCCCAAACTTGGAGGTCCAAACCCAAAGACCCAAACCCAGAACCCAAAGGTCCAAAGCCCAAACCTAAAGGTCCAAACCCAAAGGTCCAAAGCCAGAACCCAAAGGTCCAAAGCCCAAACCTAAAGGTCCAAAGCCCAAACCTAAAGGTCCAAACCCAAAGGTCCAAAGCCAGAACCCAAAGGTCCAAAGCCCAACCCAAAGGTCCAAAGCCCAAACCTAAAGGTCCAAACCCAAAGGCCCAAAGCCCAAACACAGAGGTCCAATGCCCAAACCCAAAGGTCCAAAGCCCAAACCCAAAGGTCCAAAGCCCAAACCCAAAGGTCCAAATCCAGAGGTCCAAAGCCCAAACCCAAAGGTCCAAGACAAATCCAAAGGTCCAAAGCCTAAACTTGGAGGTCCAAACCCAGAGGTCCAAACCCAGAACCCAAAGGTCCAATGCCCAAACCTAAAGGTCCAAAGCCAGAACCCAAAGGTACAAAGACCAACCCAAAGGTCCACAGACAGAACTCAGAGGTCCAAGACACATCCAAGGGTCCAAAGCCCAAACTTGGAGGTCCAAAGCCAGAACCCAAAGATCCAAAGATGAAACCCAAAGGCCCAAAGCCCAAACCCAGAGGTCCAAAGCCAGAACCTAAAGGTCCAAAGCCCAAACCTAAAGGTCCAAACCCAAAGGTCCAAAGCCAGAACCCAAAGGTCCAAACCCAGAGGTCCAAAGCCCAAACCTAAAGGCCCAAAGCCCAAACCCAGAGGTCCAAGACAAATCCAAAGGTCCAAAGCCAGAACCCAAAGGGTCCAAACCCAGAGGTCCAAAGCCCAAACCCAAAGGTCCAACACAAACCCAAGGATCCAAAGCCCAAACTTGGAGGTCCAAACCCAGAGGTCCAAAGCCAGAACCCAGAGGTCCAAACCCAGAACTCAAAGCTCCAAAGCCCAAACCCAGAGGTCCAAAGCCCAAACCCAAAGCTCCAAACCCAGAGCCCAAAGCTCCAAAGCCCAAACCCAAAGGCCCAAAGCCCAAACCCAGAGGTCCAAACCCAGAACCCAAAGCTCCAAGCCAGATCCAAGGTTCCAAAACCCCAAACTTGGAAGCCCAAACCCAAAGCTCAGGAGCTGAAGCCAGGAGGACTTCCCTCAACCCTTCCCTGGCGAGGAGACCTCGAAGCACTTTCGGGCGCGGGGGAAGGGCTGGAGGAGCTGAGGAAGAGACCCAAATCCCCCCCAAACCCCCTTTCTGCTCAGCTTCTTACCCTCTCTGTAGGGCTGCAGAGCTTCCTCTGCCCAAGCTGGTGGGAAAGGGGAGAGAGGAGACCTGGGCAGGCTGCCCTCGGAGATGGGAGTGAGGCTCTTGCGGGAGGCGAAGCCGTGGAGGTCCCTGGGGGCTGCGGTGGGGGATGGAGGCTGAGCCCCCAGGGCAGCACTCAGCGCCGGCAGCTCGGAGGTGTTGGCCAAGAGCTCCTTGAGGATGTTGATGGGGGAGATTGTCAGCTCCCAGTTGGTGATGCCGAAGTCCCTCAGGTGTGCCCGGGCGTGGCTGGAGAGCCCTGCCCGAGTGTCGAAGCCTGCGCCGCAGAACTCGCAGCGCATCAGGCTGAAGGTGCTGGGGTCGAAGTTGGCCACTAGGGAGGGAGAGAAGAAGAGGAAGAGGAGGAAGAAGAAGAAGAGACTGGATCAGACCCAGCCCCTTCCTCCCCACCCCCACACACATCCAGCTTGCTCCTGCTGGCACCTCCGGGATGCCACTTGCTTGCTGCCCCTTGGCGCAGCTCTGGGTACCACTCAGCAGTGCCCAGCTCCATCCTCAAGCCCCTCCAGGGCTGCTCCCCTGCTGGCACCTCCTGGATGCCACTTGTTTGATGCCCCTTGGCACAGCTCTGGGTACCACTCAGCAGTGCCCAGCTCCATCCTCATGCCCCTCCAGTCCCATCCTCAAGCCCCTCCAGGGCTGCTCTCCTGCTGGCACCTCCTGGATGCCACTTGCTGCCCCTTGGCGCAGCTCTGGGTACCACTCAGCAGTGCCCAGCTCCATCCTCATGCCCCCCCAGTCCCATCCTCATGCCCCTCCAGCCTTCAGCATGGAGGAGATGCCCTCTGGAGCTGCTCTCCTGCTGGCACCTCCTGCCTGCCACTTGCTGCCCCTTGGCGCAGCTCTGGGTACCACTCAGCAGTGCCCAGCTCCATCCTCATGCCCCTCCAGGGCTGCTCTCCTGCTGGCACCTCCTGCCTGCCACTTGCTGCCCCTTGGCACAGCTCTGGGTACCACTCAGCAGTGCCCAGCTCCATCCTCATGCCCCTCCAGGGCTGCTCCCCTGCTGGCACCTCCTGCCTGCCACTTGCTGCCCCTTGGCACAGCTCTGGGTACCACTCAGCAGTGCCCAGCCTCATCCTCATGCCCCTCCAGCCCCCAGCATGGAGGAGATGCCCTCTGGAGCTGCTCTCCTGCTGGCACCTCCTGCCTGCCACTTGCTGCCCCTTGGCACAGCTCTGGGCACCACTCAGCAGTGCTCAGCTCCATCCTCAAGCCCCTCCAGTCCCATCCTCATGCCCCTCCAGGGCTGCTCTCATGCTGGCACCTCCTGGATGCCACTTGCTGCCCCTTGGCACAGCTCTGGGTACCACTCAGCAGTGCCCAGCTCCATCCTCATGCCCCTCCAGGGCTGCTCCCCTGCTGGCACCTCCTGGATGCCACTTGTTTGATGCCCCTTGGCACAGCTCTGGGTACCACTCAGCAGTGCCCAGCTCCATCCTCATGCCCCTCCAGGGCTGCTCCCCTGCTGGCACCTCCTGGATGCCACTTGTTTGATGCCCCTTGGCACAGCTCTGGGTACCACTCAGCAGTGCCCAGCTCCATCCTCATGCCCCTCCAGTCCCATCCTCAAGCCCCTCCAGGGCTGCTCTCCTGCTGGCACCTCCTGGATGCCACTTGCTGCCCCTTGGCGCAGCTCTGGGTACCACTCAGCAGTGCCCAGCTCCATCCTCATGCCCCCCCCAGTCCCATCCTCATGCCCCTCCAGCCTTCAGCATGGAGGAGATGCCCTCTGGAGCTGCTCTCCTGCTGGCACCTCCTGCCTGCCACTTGCTGCCCCTTGGCGCAGCTCTGGGTACCACTCAGCAGTGCCCAGCTCCATCCTCATGCCCCTCCAGGGCTGCTCTCCTGCTGGCACCTCCTGCCTGCCACTTGCTGCCCCTTGGCACAGCTCTGGGTACCACTCAGCAGTGCCCAGCTCCATCCTCATGCCCCTCCAGGGCTGCTCTCCTGCTGGCACCTCCTGCCTGCCACTTGCTGCCCCTTGGCACAGCTCTGGGTACCACTCAGCAGTGCCCAGCCTCATCCTCATGCCCCTCCAGCCCCCAGCATGGAGGAGATGCCCTCTGGAGCTGCTCTCCTGCTGGCACCTCCTGCCTGCCACTTGCTGCCCCTTGGCACAGCTCTGGGCACCACTCAGCAGTGCTCAGCTCCATCCTCATGCCCCTCCAGTCCCATCCTCATGCCCTTCCAGGGCTGCTCTCCTGTTGGCATCTCCTGATGCCTACTTGATGCCCCTTGGCACATCTCTGGGTACCACTCAGCAGTGCCCAGCTCCATCCTCATGCCCCTCCAGGGCTGCTCTCCTGCTGGCACCTCCTGCCTGCCACTTGCTGCCCCTTGGCACAGCTCTGGGTACCACTCAGCAGTGCCCAGCTCCATCCTCATGCCCCTCCAGCCCCCAGTATGGAGAAGATGCCCTCTGGGGCTGCTCTCCTGCTGGCACCTCCTGGCTGCCACTCACTGCCCCTTGGCACAGCTCTGGGTACCACTCAGCAGTGCCCAGCCTCATCCTCATGCCCCTCCAGCCCCCAGCACAGAGCAGATGCCCTCTGGGGCTGCTCTCCTGCAGGCTCCACAGCCCCAGCAGTGCCCATCCAGAAGAGCACAGCTTCAGGGCACCCCAAATGCCAGCCTGGGCACCTGGGAAGGGACTCAATCCAGCAGGTGCCCATGGGCACCACCAGCAGCAGCAAGAGCCTATGGGCACCACCAGCAGCATTCCATAGGCACCACCAGCAGGAGCCTATGGGCAGCAGCAGCAGCAAGAACAGAGCCTATGGGCACCACCAGCAGCAGCACCAGGAGTCTGTGGGCATCACCAGCAGCATCCCATGGGCACCAGCAGCAGGAGCCTGTGGGCACCACCAGCAGCATCCCATGGGCACCACCAGCAGCAGCAGGAGCCTATGGGCACCACCAGCAGCATCCCATGGGCACCACCAGCAGCAGCAGGAGCCTATGGGCACCACCAGCAGCATCCCATGGGCACCACCAGCAGCATCCCATGGGCACCACCAGCAGCATCTCAAGGGCATCACCAGCAGCACAGGAGCCTGTGGGCACCACCAGCAGCAGGAACAGAGCCCATGGGCACCACCACCACCACCAGCACCAGGAACAGAGCCCATGGGCACCACCACCACCAGCAGCATGAACAGAGCCCATGGGCACCACCACCACCAGCAGCACCAACAGGAACAGAACCCATGGGCACCACCAGCAGCATGAACAGAGCCCATGGGCACCACCAGCAGCATGAACAGAGCCCATGGGCACCACCAGCAGCATGAACAGAGCTCATGGGCACCACCAGCACCAGGAACAGAGCCCATGGGCACCACCAGCAGCATGAACAGAGCCCATGGGCACCACCAGCAGCATGAACAGAACCCATGGGCACCACCAGCAGCAGGAACAGAGCCCATGGGCACCACCAGCAGCAGGAACAGAGCCCATGGGCACCACCAGCAGCAGCAGCAGTAACAGAACCCATGGGCACCACCAGCAGCAGTAACAGAACCCATGGGCACCACCAGCAGCAGTAACAGAACCCATGGGCACCACCACCACCAGGAACAGAGCCCATGGGCACCACCAGCAGCAGGAACAGAGCCCATGGGCACCACCAGCAGCAGGAACAGAGCCCATGGGCACCACCAGCAGCATGAACAGAACCCATGGGCACCACCACCACCCCCAGCACCAGGAACAGAGCCCATGGGCACCACCAGCAGCAGTAACAGAACCCATGGGCACCACCACCAGCAGGAACAGGACCCATGGGCACCACCAGCAGCATGAACAGACCCCATGGGCACCACCAGCAGCAGGAACAGAGCCCATGGGCACCACCACCCTCACCAGCAGCATGAACAGACCCCACGGGCACCACCACCAGCACCAGCAGCATGAACAGACCCCACGGGCACCACCACCACCCTCACCACCCCCACGAACAGAGCCCCTGGGCACCACCACCCCCAGCAGTAGTAACAGAGCCCCTGGGCACCACCAACCCCAGCAGTAGTAACAGAGCCCCTGGGCACCACCACCCCCAGCAGTAGTAA
This sequence comes from Pogoniulus pusillus, assembly GCF_015220805.1. NCBI lineage: Eukaryota > Metazoa > Chordata > Aves > Piciformes > Lybiidae > Pogoniulus > Pogoniulus pusillus. The sequence continues at coordinate 707,156 of NW_026974712.1, read as the reverse complement.
CAGAGCCCCTGGGCACCACCACCCCCAGCAGTAGTAACAGAGCCCCTGGGCACCACCACCCCCAGCAGTAGTAACAGAGCCCCTGGGCACCACCACCCTCCTCCCTCGCCCGTACCCAAAGCCATCCTAGCGCAACCATCCCCTCCTCATGCCAAGCTGGCAGGAGGGATGCCAGGGGCCCCTGTGGGCACGCTGCCACCTACCTTTCTTCTTCTTCTTCTGGAAGGAGAAGCTCTGCTCGATGGCCTTGACCTCCTCTGCCGAGATGAAGTGCCGCACGTTGTAGCTGACGCCCACCCTGTTGAGGTGCCCGCGGACGTGGTTGGCGAGGCCGATGCCGTTGTGGAAGCGGTCGGGGCAGTAGGGGCACCTCCTCTCCTCGTTCTTCAGCAGCCCTGCCTCTGACTCCAGCAGCTCCTCCAGCTCCAGAGGCCCTTCCAAAGGTGCTTCCAACAGCAGCATGTCCAAAGGTAAAGCTTCTTCCACCTCCTCCTCTTCTTCCTCCTCCTCCTCCTCCTCTTCGTCGTCTTCTCCTCCCGCTGCCAGCGGTGCCAACGCTGATCTCCTCTTGAAGGGCTTGCCCCTGCCCCTCCTCTTGCTGAGGTTGACCTCGCTCAGGAGGACGATGGGCACCATCATCCTCAGCTGCTGCCTCTGCTCCTCCGATGCCACCGCCGAGTCTGCCACCCTCAGGGCGTCCCTGAAGGTCCTCTTCAGCTCCAGGGCGGCTTGGGGCACCACGATGGGTTTGATGCCCTTCCCGATGCCCAGCTCCACACCTCCGCTCTCCTCTTCGGTGCCAACCCCCTGCCACCCCCACTTGGGCTGCCTCAGCTCCTCCAACCCCCCAGGGTGGCTCCTGAAGGCTTCAGCAGTTTCCCCTTCCAGGCTGGGAGTTGCTGCTGCTGCTTTTCGTTTCAGCAGGGCCAGCTGGGAGTAGCCTTTGGGCATCAACCTGTGGGCACCTCCGTGAGCAGAACCCTTCCTGGCATGGAAACCTGCCCCTTGGGCATCCCTTTTGCTCTTCTCCACCCTGGGTTGGGTCAAGGTAAAGCCTTGGAGGCCTTCGTAGAGCAGCGAAGGTTCCCTGGGGGGGGTCGGGAAGAGCCTTTCCGCCTTGCCCAAATACTCCACCTGGGCATCCCTGTAGGCATCCCTGCTGGTGCCAGGCTGGTTGGGCTCCTCCTGGTAAGCCTCCCAGGAGAGCTGGGAGTGGGCATACCTCATGTGCTCCTTCAAGATGCCCTGAGTAGGAGCAGGGAAGCCGCAGAGGCCGCAGGAGCTGAGGGCTTTGGCTGGCGGCGCCGAGGTTGGCACCGGCGCTGGCACGGGGAGGTGGTGGTTGGCATGGAAGAGGTTAGGCTCTTCCTGCAAGCTTCCCACTGGAGGCCTCCCATAGAGGCCAATGGGTTTCAGCCCTTGGTCCTTCCTCTCCTTGACGTGCATCTTGGCATGCTGGACGAAGACCTTGGAGGAGTTGGTGCCAAAGAGGCACTGGGGGCACTGCAGCCTGGCATCGCGGCCCTCGTCCCGCAGCTCGTTCAGCTTCTGGATCTCCTCCATGATCCTCTCCCGGGATTCTTGGTGCAGCCTCTTGTGCTGCTCCAGGGCCTGAGGCTCTCCAAAGGCCCAGCCACACTCCCCACAGCGCAGCTGGCACTGCCCACCCGTGCCCTCCCCCTGCCCGTGGCTGTGCTGGGCCATGTGCTCCAGCAGGTGCTCCTTCTGCTTGAAGTAGATGCTGCACTCGATGCAGGTGTAGACAGTGGGGTGCTCTTCCTCCTCCTCCTCCTCTCCCTCTCCTCCCCTTTGCCCCAGTTCCCTTTTGCCGCTCTCCCTTTCCTCCTCCTCCTCTTCCTCCTCCTCCTCCTCCTCCTCCTCCTCCCCCCCCAGCAGGAGGCTGCAGACGTAAGGCCTCATCTCCACGTCGTAGGGAGCAGGGATGGGCTCCAAGGGCAGCTCTGGGATCCTCTCCACGGAGTCCTCAGCATTAACAGTCCAGGTCTGCTTGGTCAGGCCTGGCAGGTCAGTGCCCAGCTGCAGGCCTGCCTTGGGCAGTGCCCACTCGCCTGTGCCCACCTCTGCTTCGCCTCCTCCCACCTCTGCCACCCCCAAACCTTTCCTGGGGGTCAAAGAAGTCTCTGAAGCTTTGGGTTTGCCCAGGATGGGGTTCAAAGCCTTCCTGAAGATCGCTGGGGGAAGAGGAGGAGGAGGAGGAGGAGGAGGAAGAGGAGGAGGAGAAGAAGGAGGAGGAAGAGGAGGAGGAGGAGGAGGAGGCACTTCAGGCAGGGCCTGGCCCAGGAAGGCCAAGTTGGGTGCTACATCTGCTGGCTTGGTGATGTCCCTGGGAGGAGGAGTTGGGCTCCTGGGGGGTCTGCAGCTCCAATCCAGCCTCTGCAGCCCTCTCCTGCTCCTCTCCAAGTGCTCTTGGCTGAGCCCTTCCGTTTGCTTTGGTTCACTCAGGAGATAGTTTTGCTCCTCCCCACCCCCACTCCCACCCATGGTAGTGCTGGTGGAGGTCTCTGTTGCTTCCTCCTCCTCCTCTTCCTCTTCCTCCTCCTCCTCCTCCTCCTCCTCTTCCCCAGCCAAGTCCTCTGAGTCGCTCTCCGCTCGCTCCTGGGCTTGCAGGCTGAAGGTTGTCTCCTTCCTGCCCTGTGAGTCCTTGGAGCAAGGAAGCTTCTCTAAAGTGCTTTCTTCTCTCCTCTCCAGGCTGGAGCTGGCCCAGGGCAGGCTGCTGGCCACGGTCATGGCCCTCAGCTCTAAGCTGCTCCTGCCCTCAGGCCTGGGCAGTGCCTTCTGCAGCTCCAAACGCTGCTCCTGGCTGGGAGAGCTGCGAAGGAAAGCAGAGAGTTAGGAGCTGCTGGGAGCTGAGCTGCTCCAGGAGCTGCTGCTGGGTGGTTGCTTGACCTCCTCAACCTCCATCTTCAGCTTGCAGGGCTCCTGGTGGCTTCCAGAGGCACCTCAGCTGGCAAAGGTTGGGATCAAACCCAGCTCCCTTCCCCCACTCCCTGCAGGCATCTCAGCACCTTCTGGCCTGGTGGTTGCCCTCTCTCAGCATCACCTCCTGGCCTTGGCTCACAGCTCAGCCTCTGCAAGGCCCAGCCCTGCCCTCTGCTCCTCCTGCCCCTGGCACCTCCTAACTCGTGTCAGGCTCTTGGGCACCTCAGTGCCAAGCAGCTCAGGGCTCCTCGGCAGCAGGGAATGGTCCTGGACACCCTTGGGCTGAAGGAGCTCTTCCGAGCTGAAAGTCTCCAGACAGTCCTCCAGCTCCATCCCAGCTCCAGCTCCATCCCAGCTCCAGCTCCATCCCATCTCCTCCCCATCCTCATCTCCATCCCCATTCTCCATTCCATCCTCATTCCCATCCCCATCCCCATTCTCCATCCCATCTCCTCTCCATCCCATCCCATTTCTATCCTCATCTCCATCCTCATCCTCATCTCCATCCCCATACAAATCTCCAATCCCATCCTCATCTCTATCCTCAGCTCCATCCCATCCCTATCCCCATCTGTATCCCATCCTCATTCCCACACCCATCTGTATCCCATCCTCATTCCCACTCCCATCTGTATCCCATCCTCATTCCCACTCCCATCTGTATCCCATCCCCATCCTCATTCCCACCCCCATCTGTATCCCGTCCCCATCTCTATCCTCAGCTCCATCCCATCCCCATCTGTATCCCATCCTCATTCCCACTCCCATCTATATCCCATTCCCATCCCCATCCTCAGCTCCATCTGTATTCCTTCTCCATCCCATCTCCTCTCCATCCCATCCCATCTCATCTCTATTCTTATCTCTATCCTCATCCCCATCCCATTTCTATCCTCATCTCCATCCTCATCTCTAGTTCCATTCCCATCCTCATCTCTATCCTCAGCTCCATCCTCATTCCCATCCCCATCTGTATCCCATCCCCATCCTCATCCCTATCCTCAGCTCCATCCCATCCCCACCCTCAGCTCCATCTGTATTCCATCCCCATCCCCATTCTCCATCCCATCTCCTCTCCATCCCATCCCATCTCTATCCTCATCTCCATCCTCATCACCATCCCTATCCCATTTCTATCCCCATCTCCATCTCCATCCTCATCTCTATCCTCAGCTCCATCCCATTCCCATCCCCATCTGTATCCCATCCTCATTCCCATCTCCATCTGTATCCCATCCCCATCTCCATGCTCATCCCCATCCTCATCTCCATCCCATCCTCATCCCAACCCCATCTGTATCTCATCCTCATCCCCATCTCCATCTGTCTCCCATCTCTGTCCTCACCTCCATGCTCATCCCCATCCCTATCCCATTTCTATCCCCATCTCCATCCTAATCTCCATCCCCATCCTCATCTCTATCCTCAGCACCATCCCATTCCCATCTCCATCTGTATCCCATCCCCATCCTCATTCCTATCTCCATCTGTATCCCATCCCCATCCTCATTCCCATCCCCATCTGCATCCCATCCCCATCTCCATGCTCATCCCCATCCTCATCTCCATCCTATCCTCATCCCAACCCTATCTGTATCTCATCCTCATTCCCATCCCCATCCCTATCCCATTTCTATCCCCATCTCCATCCTAATCTCCATCCCCATCCTCATCTCTACCCTCAGCACCATCCCATTCCCATCTCCATCTGTATCCCATCCTCATTCCCATCCCCATCTCATCTCCATTTCCATCCACATCCTCATTCCCATCCCATCCCCATTTGTATCTCATCCTCATTCCCATCTCCATCTCCATCCCATCCTCATCTCCTCCCCACCTCCATCCCATGCTCTGAGGAGAACTGGGATGGCTCCAAAGGAACTGGGATGTCCCCAAGCTGGGCAGTGCCAAACCAGCACCTGGAGACCTCCTCCTGACTCATGCCAGGCTTGGCAGTGCCAAACCAGCATCTGGACACCTCCTCCTGCCCCCTGCCAGGCTTGGCAGTGCCAAACCAGCACCTGGAGACCTCCTCCTGACTCATGCCAGGCTTGGCAGTGCCAAACCAGCATCTGGACACCTCCTCCTGCCCCCTGCCAGGCTTGGCAGTGCCAAACCAGCACCTGAAGACCTCCTCCTGCCCCCTGCCAGGCTTGGCAGTGCCAAACCAGCACCTGGAGACCTCCTCCTGACTCATGCCAGGCTTGGCAGTGCCAAACCAGCATCTGGACACCTCCTCCTGCCCCCTGCCAGGCTTGGCAGTGCCAAACCAGCACCTGAAGACCTCCTCCTGCCCCCTGCCAGGCTTGGCAGTGCCAAACCAGCACCTGGAGACCTCCTCCTGACTCATGCCAGGCTTGGCAGTGCCAAACCAGCACCTGGACACTTCCTCCTGCCCCCTGCCAGGCTTGGCAGTGCCAAACCAGCACCTGGACACTTCCTCCTGCCCCATGCCAGGCTTGGCAGTGCCAAACCAGCACCTGGAGACCTCCTCCTGACTCATGCCAGGCTTGGCAGTGCCAAACCAGCATCTGGACACCTCCTCCTGCCCCCTGCCAGGCTTGGCAGTGCCAAACCAGCACCTGGAGACCTCCTCCTGCCCCCTGCCAGGCTTGGCAGTGCCAAACCAGCACCTGGAGACCTCCTCCTGACTCATGCCAGGCTTGGCAGTGCCAAACCAGCACCTGGACACTTCCTCCTGCCCCCTGCCAGGCTTGGCAGTGCCAAACCAGCACCTGGACACTTCCTCCTGCCCCGTGCCAGGCTTGGTAGTGTCAAACCAGCACCTGGACACTTCCTCCTGCCCCATGCCAGGCTTGGCAGTGCCAAACCAGCACCTGGAGACCTCCTCCTGCCTCATGCCAGGCTTTGCCAACTCACCTGGGGGCTGTGCCAGGGTCGGGAGCACAGAGGGCAGGACCAGGCTCATCTGCAGGAGACAGAAAAGAGAAGCTCCAAGGTCAGCACCCAACAACTGCATCAACCTCTGCCCTCCCTCACCAACCTCTGCCCTCCCTCACCAACCTCTGCCCTCCCTCACCAACCTCTGCCCTCCCTCACCAACCTCTGCCCTCCCTCATCAACCTCTGCCCTCCCTCACCAACCTCTGCCCTTCCTTCACCTACCTCTCCCCTCCCTCACCTACCTCTGCCCTTCCTTCACCAACCTCTGCCCTCCCTCACCAACCTCTCCCTTCCTTCACCAACCTCTGCCCTCCCTCACCTACCTCTGCCCTTCCTTCACCAACCTCTCCCCTCCCTCACCAACCTCTGCCCTCCCTCACCAACCTCTGCCCTCCCTCACCAACCTCTCCCCTCCCTCACCAACCTCTCCCCTCCCTCACCAACCTCTCCCTTCCCTCTCCAACCTCTCCTCTCCCTCACCAACCTCTCCCTCACCAACCTCTCCCCTCCCTCACCAACCTCTCCCTCTCCAACCTCTGCCCTCCCTCACCTACCTCTGCCCTCCCTCACCAAACTCTGCCCTCCCTCACCAACCTCTCCCCTCCCTCACCAACCTCTGCCCTTCCTTCACCAACCTCTGCCCTCCCTCACCAACCTCTCCCTTCCTTCACCAACCTCTCCCCTCCCTCACCTACCTCTGCCCTTCCTTCACCAACCTCTGCCCTCCCTCACCAACCTCTGCCCTCCCTCACCAAACTCTGCCCTCCCTCACCAACCTCTGCCCTTCCTTCACCAACCTCTCCCCTCCCTCACCTACCTCTCCCCTCCCTCACCAACCTCTCCCCTCCCGCACCTACCTCTCCCCTCCCTCACCAACCTCTCCCCTCCCTCACCAACCTCTCCCTTCCCTCTCCAACCTCTCCCCTCCCTCACCAACCTCTCCCTCACCAACCTCTGCCCTCCCTCACCTACCTCTGCCCTTCCTTCACCAACCTCTGCCCTCCCTCACCAACCTCTGCCCTTCCCTCACCAACCTCTGCCCTCCCTCACCAACCTCTCCCCTCCCTCTCCAACCTCTGCCCTTCCTTCACCAACCTCTGCCCTCCCTCACCAACCTCTGCCCTCCCTCACCAACCTCTGCCCTCCCTCACCAACCTCTCCCCTCCCTCACCAACCTCTGCCCTCCCTCACCAACCTCTGCCCTCCCTCACCAACCCCTCCTGCCCTCCAATGTCCCCTCCTGCCCTCCAGAGGTCCCCCCCTGCCCCCCAAGTGTCCCCCCCTGCCCCCAGGGGTGCCAGGCAGCAGCAGTGTCCCCCCCCTGCCCCCAGGGGTGCCAGGCAGCAGCAGTGTCCCCCCCTGCCCCCAGGGGTGCCAGGCAGCAGCAGTGCCCCCCCCATGGCTCCCCCTGGGCCTCTCCTCTGCCTATTCTCAGCTCCTGGCCTGGTTCAGGAGCAGGAAAGGTCCCAGGGGACCCCCGGGGGGGGCAGGGGGGGAGGGGAAACCTACTTAGTGCCCCCCCAAACCCCAGCAGCTTGGCACAGCCTCAGCCTGCAGCTGGCAGTGCCAGGAGGCAGCAGTTGGCAGTGCCAGGAAGCAGCAGTTGGCAGTGCCAGGGGGCAGCAGCTGGCAGTGCCAGGGGGTAGCAGTTGGCAGTGCCAGGAGGCAGCAGCTGGCAGTGCCAGGAAGCAGCAGGTGGCAGTGCCAGGAGGCAGCAGTTGGCAGTGCCAGGAGGCAGCAGCTGGCAGTGCCAGGAGGTAGCAGTTGGCAGTGCCAGGAGGCAGCAGGTGGCAGTGCCAGGAGGCAGCAGGTGGCAGTGTCAGAAGCTCCTCCTCCCCTGGCACAGGCCTGACCTAACCCATGCCAACCTCCAGCACCACTCAAGGCTCTGCCCCCCTCAACAAGTGCCAGGTGCCAGCCTCATAGCATGGCACCTCTGGAGCTCTGCCAACCCAGCAGGTTGGTGCCCAGGGGGCAGCTGGCATGGGAAGGTCACCACAGGAGGAGGCTCCAGGACCTCTCTGAGGGCTCTCAACCCTCCAAGCCAAGAGCTTGCTCCTGTTGGCACCTCCTGATGCCCACTTGCTGCCCCTTGGCACAGCTCTGGGCACCACTCAGCAGTGCCCAGCCCCAGCCTCATGCCCACACAACCCTGATGCCCTCTGGGGCTGCTCTCCTGCAGGCTCCACAGCCCCAGCAGTGCCCACCCAGAAGGGCACAGCTTCAGGGCACCCCAAATGCCAGCCTGGGCACCTGGGAAGGGACCTCTGGAGCTCTGCCAGGCCAGCAGGGTGCCCACAGCAGGGTGCCCAGGAGTGCCCAGGGGGCAGCTGGCATTGGAAGCTCTGCACACAAGGAGACTCCACAACCTCTCTGGGCAGCTGCTCCAGGCCTGGCACCCTCCAAGCCAAGCAGCTGCTGCTCAGGGCACCTCCTGCCTCCCACTTGCTGCCCCTTGGCACAGCTCTGGGCACCACTCAGCAGTGCCCAGCCCCAGCCTCATGCCCCCTCCAACCCAGATGCCCTCTTCTGGAGGCTGCCCAGTCCCAGCAGTACCCCCCAGAGGTGCCCTCAGCATTGTGCCCAGCCTGTGGTGGGCACCTCTGGCACCTCCTCAACCCTTGGAGCTTCTCCTCACCTTCATCTGCGACCCTGCTGGATGCCAACTGCTGCCAACTGCCTCTTGTGCCAATGGGCACTGCTGGGCACATCCCAACCCACCCCAGGACCATCTCCAGCTCTGAGCACTGAGCTGGCATCACCCCTAGCACCCCAACAACGAGAGGGCATCGCCCCTGGCACCCCAACAATGAGGGGGCATCGTCCCTGGCACACCAGCAATGAGGGGGCACTGTCCCTGGCACACCAGCAGCAAGGGGGCATCACTCCTGCCACCCTAGCACCAAGGTGGCATCGCCCCTGGCACCCTACCAGCAAGGTGGCATCACCCCTGGCACCCCAGCAACATGAGGGCATCGTCCCTGGCACCCTAGCACTGAGGTGGCATCACCCCTGGCACCCTAGCAACAAGTTGGCATTAGCCCTGGCACCCCAGCAAGGAGGGGGCATCAACCTTGGTACCCTAAAAACAAGGTGGCATTGCCCTTGTGCCCTAGCAATGAGGTGGCATCACTCCTGGCACCCTAAGAACAAGGTGGCACCGCCCCTGACACCTCAGAAATGAGGTGGCATTGCCCCTGGCACTCCATCAACGAGGTGGCATCACCCCTGGCACTCCATCAACAAGGTGGCATAGCCCCTGGCATGCTAGCACCAAGGTGGCATAGCCCCTGGTACCCTAGCACCAAGGTGGCATCACCCTTAGCACTCCAGCAATGAGGTGGCATTGCCCCTGGCACGCCAGGAACAAGGTGGCATCGCTCCTGCCACCCTAGCACCAAAGTGGCATTGCCCCTGGCACTCCACCAACAAAGTGGCATCACCCCTGGCACCCTAGCACCAAGGTGGCATAGCCCTGGCACCCCAGCAACGAGGTGGCATCACCCCTGGCACACCATCAACAAGGTGGCATCGCCCCTGGTACCCTGAAAACAAGGTGGCATCACCCCTGGCACCTCCACCTCGGTGCCCACACTCTGCCAAGGCACCAAAAAGCCACCCCCTTGCCCAGCCACCTCCTTCTGTGCCCACCCACAGTGCCAGCACCCCCCTGGCAGCCCAATGCCACCTCCATTTCTCCTCCCACCACATCCTCCTGGCACCACCTCCTCCTTGGGCACTGCCAAGAGCCCCCAGATGCCCAGTACCAGCCAAGCTACCCCCAAAGGGGCACCACAGGAGGGTGCCCACTGGGTTGGCACTCACCTGCCACGTCGTCAGCCTCCAAGGCCAGGTCTGGCTCCTGCCTGGCATGGGTGAGGAAGAAGTTGGGTTCCTCTTGCAAGGTGCCAGGAGGTCCCTGCCTCTCCCTGGTGGTGCCCACCAGGTTGGCAGAGGAGTAGAAAGAGTCCTCCTGGAGCTGTGTGCCAACCGTGGGAAGCTTCTCCGGGGCCTTCTTCGCCTCCTGGAGGAAAGTGGCTCTGGGCTCCTCCCCTGCAGGGCACTCTGAGGTGGGCACAGGCTCTTGGGTGGCTTCTGGGGGCATCAAGAGGGCACTGCCAGCTTCACCTTGGCGCTGGGAGAGGCTCAGGATGCTCTTCTCCATCCCTCGCCGACTCTGCCTGGCACCTCGGAGGGCAGCGCGGCGCCGGCACAGCCTGGCAGGGGAGAGGGGCAGGGAGTGAGGGGCACTGAGCTGCTGCTGGCACCACTGATGTGGGCACTGAGCTGCTGCTGGCACCGATATGGGCACTGAGCTGCTGCTGGCAGCGTGGCTGTGGGCACCAGAGCTGCTCCTGGCACCACTGATATGGGCACTGAGCTACTGCTGGCAGCATGGCTGTGGGCACTGAGCTGCTGCTGGCAGCGTGGCTGTGGGCACCAGAGCTGCTGCTGGCACCACTGATATGGGCACTGAGCTGCTGCTGGCACCACTGATATGGGCACCAGAGCTGCAGCTGGCATCATGGCTATGAGCACTGAGCTGCTGCTGGCACCACTGATATGGGCACAGAGCTGCTGCTGGCAGCGTGGCTGTGGGCACCAGAGCTGCTCCTGGCATCGTGGCTATGGGCACAGAGCTGCTGCTGGCAGCATCACTATGGGCACCAGAGCTGCTGGTGGTACCATGGCTGTGGGCACTGAGCTGCTGCTGGCATCACTGCTATGGGCACCAGAGCTGTTGGCAGCATGGCTATGGGCACTGCTGCTGGCATCACTGCTATGGGCACCAGAGCTGTTGGCAGCATGGCTATGGGCACTGCTGCTGGCATCACTGCTATGGGCACCAGAGCTGCTGCTGGCATCATTACTATGGGCACTGAGCTGCTGCTGGCATCGTGGCTATGGGCACAGAGCTGCTGCTGGCATCATTGCTGTGGGCACTGAGCTGCTGCTGGCAGCATGGCTGTGGGCACCAGAGCTGCTCCTGGCATCGTGGCTATGGGCACAGAGCTGCTGCTGGCATCATTGCTGTGGGCACTGAGCTGCTGCTGGCAGCATGGCTGTGGGCACCAGAGCTGCTCCTGGCACCACTGATATGGGCACCAGAGCTGCAGCTGACATCATGGCTGTGGGCACCAGAGCTGCTGCTGGCACCACTGATATGGGCACTGAGCTGCTGCTGGCAGCGTGGCTGTGGGCACAGAGCTGCTGCTGGCACCACTGATATGGGCACTGAGCTGCTGCTGGCATCGTGGCTATGGGCACTGAGCTGCTGCTGGCATCATGGCTATGGGCACCAGAGCTGCTGCTGGCATCATTGCTGTGGGCACCAAAGCTGCTGCTGGCATCATTGCTGCAGGCACTGAGCTGCTGCTGGCATCATTGCTGTGGGCACCAGAGCTGCTGCTGGCATCATTACTATGGGCACTGAGCTGCTGCTGGCATCATCACTATGGGCACTGAGCTGCTGCTGGCATCATTGCTGTGGGCACTGAGCTGCTGCTGGCACCATGGCTATGGGCACTGAGCTGCTGCTGGCATCATTGCTGTGGGCACTGAGCTGCTGCTGGCACCATCACCCTGGGCACCAAAGCTCTTGGGTTCCTGGCACCAAAGCTGCTGCTGGCACCATCACTGTGGGCACCAAAGCTGCTGCTGGCACCATCACTGTGGGCACAAAGCTGCTGCTGGCACCACCAGTGTGGGCACCAAAGCTGCTGCTGGCACCATCACTGTGGGCACAAAGCTGCTGCTGGCACCACCAGTGTGGGCACCAAAGCTGCTGCTGGCACCATCACTGTGGGCACCAAAGCACCCGGGGGGGGTTGGCAGCTGCAGGTGAGGGCAGCCTGGGGGTGAATGAAGCCTCAGGGTGGGCAGGAAGGGCAAGGAGAGGGCAAAGCTCTGCCAGGGGAGAGGATGGCAATGGGCAGGGAGCCAGGCAGGCTGGCACGGGACACCCCTGGGGCCATGGCATGAGAGCCACGGAGCCAATGCCAGTCAATGCCAACCACAGAGCCAGCCCCAGCCAATGCCAGCTCCAGCCAATGCCAACCTCAGAGCCAATCCCAGCCAATGCCACCCCCAGCCATGGACCCAATCCCAGCCAATGCCAACCTCAGAGCCAATGCCAGCCACAGAGCCAATGCCAGCCAATGCCAACCACAGAGACAACCCCACCCAATGCCAACCATGGAGCCAACCCCAGCCAATGCCAACCACAGAGCCAATGCCAACCATGGAGCCAACCCCAGCCAATGACAACCCCAGCCAATGCCAACCACAGAGCCAACCCCAGCCAATGCCAACCAGAGCCAACCCCAGCCACGGAGCCAACTCCAGCCAATGCCAGCCACAGAGCCAATGCCAGCCAGAGAGCCAACCTCAGCCAATGCCAGCCATGGACCCAATCTCAGCCAATGCCAACCACGGAGCCAACCCCAGCGAATGCCAGCCACAGAGCCAATGCCAACCTCAGAGCCAACTCCAGCCAATGCCAGCCACAGAGCCAACTCCAGCCATGGACCCAATCCCACTCGATGCCAACCTCAGAGCCAACTCCAGTCAATGCCAACCTCACAGCCAACCCCAGACATGGACCCAACTCCAGCCAATGCCAACTCCAGCCACAGAGCCAGCCCCAGCCAATGCCAACCTCAGAGCCAACCCCAGCCAATGCCAACCATGGAGCCAACCCCAGCCATGGAGCTAACCCCACTCAATGCCAACCTCAGAGCCAACTCCAGTCAATGCCAACCTCAGAGTCAACCCCAGCCAATGCCAACCTCAGAGCCAACTCCAGTCAATGCCAACCTCAGAGTCAACCCCAGCCAATGCCAACCTCAGAGCCAACTCCAGTCAATGCCAACCTCAGAGCCAACCCTAGCCAATGCCAACCTCAGAGCCAACTCCAGCCAATGCCAACCTCACAGCCAACCCCAGCCAATGCCAACCTCAGAGCCAACTCCAGTCAATGCCAACCTCAGAGTCAACCCCAGCCAATGCCAACCTCAGAGCCAACTCCAGTCAATGCCAACCTCAGAGCCAACCCTAGCCAATGCCAACCTCAGAGCCAACCCCAGCCAATGCCAACCTCAGAGCCAACTCCAGCCAATGCCAACTCCAGCCACAGAGCCAACCCCAGCCAATGCCAAGCTCAGAGCCAGCCCCAGCCAATGCCAAGCTCAGAGCCAACTCCAGCCAATGCCAGCCACAGAGCCAACCCCAGCCAATGCCAGCCACAGAGCCAACCCTAGCCAATGCCAAGCTCAGAGCCAACTCCAGCCAATGCCAGCCACAGAGCCAACCCTAGCCAATGCCAACCTCAGAGCCAACTCCAGTCAATGCCAACCTCAGAGCCAACCCTAGCCAATGCCAACCTCAGAGCCAACTCCAGCCAATGCCAACTCCAACCACAGAGCCAGCCCCAGCCATGGACCCAGCCCCAGCCAATGCCAACCACAGAGCCAACCCCAGCCAATGTCAACCTCAGAGCCAACTCCAGCCAATGCCAACCTCAGAGCCAACCCCAGACATGGACCCAATCCCAGTCAATGCCAACCACAGAGCCAACCCCAACCAATGCCAGCCACAGAGCCAGCCCCAGCCAATGCCAAGCTCAGAGCCAACCCCAGCCAATGCCAGCCACAGAGCCAACCCCAGCCAATGCCAAGCTCAGAGCCAACCCCAGCCATGGACCATACCCTACTCAATGCCAACCTCAGAGCCAACTCCAGCCAATGCCAACCTCAGAGCCAACCCCAGTCAATGCCAACCCCAGCCATGGACCCAATCCCAGCCAGTGCCAACCCCAGCCATGGACCCAATCCTAGCCAATGCCAACCTCAGAGCCAATGCCAGCCACAGAGCCAATGCCAACCTCAGAGCCAACCCCAACCAATGCCAACCCCAGCCAATGCCAACCATGGAGCCAATGCCATCCCTGGAGCCAACCCCAGCCAATGCCAACTCCAGCCAATGCCAACCACAGAGACAACCCCAGCCAATGTCAACCATGGAGCCAATGCCAACCCTGGAGCCAGCCCCAGCCAATGCCAACCTCAGAGCCAACCCCAGCCAATGCCAACCCTGGAGCCAACCCTAGCCAATGCCAAGCCTGGAGCCAGCCCCAGCCAATGCCAACCTCAGAGCCAACCCCAGCCATGGAGCTAACCCCACTCAATGCCAACCTCAGAGCCAACTCCAGTCAATGCCAACCTCAGAGTCAACCCCAGCCAATGCCAACCTCAGAGCCAACTCCAGTCAATGCCAACCTCAGAGCCAACCCTAGCCAATGCCAACCTCAGAGCCAACTCCAGCCAATGCCAACCTCACAGCCAACCCCAGCCAATGCCAACCTCAGAGCCAACTCCAGTCAATGCCAACCTCAGAGTCAACCCCAGCCAATGCCAACCTCAGAGCCAACTCCAGTCAATGCCAACCTCAGAGCCAACCCTAGCCAATGCCAACCTCAGAGCCAACCCCAGCCAATGCCAACCTCAGAGCCAACTCCAGCCAATGCCAACTCCAGCCACAGAGCCAACTCCAGCCAATGCCAAGCTCAGAGCCAGCCCCAGCCAATGCCAACCTCAGAGCCAACTCCAGCCAATGCCAGCCACAGAGCCAACCCTAGCCAATGCCAACCTCAGAGCCAACTCCAGTCAATGCCAACCTCAGAGTCAACCCCAGCCAATGCCAATCTCAGAGCCAACTCCAGTCAATGCCAACCTCAGAGCCAACCCTAGCCAATGCCAAGCTCAGAGCCAACTCCAGCCAATGCCAGCCACAGAGCCAACCCCAGCCAATGCCAACCTCAGAGCCAACTCCAGCCAATGCCAACTCCAGCCACAGAGCCAGCCCCAGCCAATGCCAACCACAGAGCCAGCCCCAGCCATGGACCCAGCCCCAGCCAATGCCAACCTCAGAGCCAACTCCAGCCAATGCCAACCTCAGAGCCAACCCCAGACATGGACCCAATCCCAGTCAATGCCAACCACAGAGCCAACCCCAACCAATGCCAGCCACAGAGCCAGCCCCAGCCAATGCCAAGCTCAGAGCCAACCCCAGCCAATGCCAGCCACAGAGCCAACCCCAGCCAATGCCAAGCTCAGAGCCAACCCCAGCCATGGACCATACCCTACTCAATGCCAACCTCAGAGCCAACTCCAGCCAATGCCAACCTCAGAGCCAACCCCAGTCAATGCCAACCCCAGCCATGGACCCAATCCCAGCCAGTGCCAACCCCAGCCATGGACCCAATCCTAGCCAATGCCAACCTCAGAGCCAATGCCAGCCACAGAGCCAATGCCAACCTCAGAGCCAACCCCAACCAATGCCAACCCCAGCCAATGCCAACCATGGAGCCAATGCCATCCCTGGAGCCAACCCCAGCCAATGCCAACTCCAGCCAATGCCAACCACAGAGACAACCCCAGCCAATGTCAACCATGGAGCCAATGCCAACCCTGGAGCCAACCCTAGCCAATGCCAACCCTGGAGCCAGCCCCAGCCAATGCCAACCTCAGAGCCAACCCCAGCCAATGCCAACCCTGGAGCCAACCCTAGCCAATGCCAAGCCTGGAGCCAGCCCCAGCCAATGCCAACCTCAGAGCCAACCCCAGCCAATGCCAACCCCAGCCATGGAGCCAATGCCAAGCCTGGAGCCATGCCCAGCTCCCTCCCCAAGCTCTCCTCCCTTCCCAGCTCCTTCCCAGGCTCTGCTGGCTCCAGGTGGGAGCAGCAGGGCAGGAACCTCCCAGGAATGCCTCGGGAAGGGCTCAGGATCCCCTTGGGAAGGGCTCAGGAAGGGCTCAGGGTTCCCTTGGGAAGGGCTCAGGAAGGGCTCAGGATCCCCCTGGGAAGGGCTCAGGAAGGGCTCAGGATCCCCTTGGGAAGGGCTCAGGAAGGGCTCAGGATCCCCTTGGGAAGGGCTCAGGAAGGGCTCAGGGTTCCCTTGGGAAGGGCTCAGGAGGGGCTCAGGTTCCCTTGGGAAGGGCTCAGGAGGGGCTCAGGACTCCCTTGGGAAGGGCTCAGGAAGAGCTCAAGGTTCCCTTGGGAAGGGCTCAGGAAGAGCTCAAGGTTCCCTTGGGAAGGGCTCAGGAAGAGCTCAAGGTTCCCTTGGGAAGGGCTCAGGACCCCCTTGGGAAGGGCTCAGGATCCCCTCGGGAAGGGCTCAGGATCCCCTCGGGAAGGGCTCAGGAAGGGCTCAGGATCCCCTTGGGAAGGGCTCAGGATCCCCTTGGGAAGGGCTCAGGACTCCCTTGGGAAGGGCTCAGGACTCCCTTGGGAAGGGCTCAGGAAGGGCTCAGGACTCCCTTGGGAAGGGCTCAGAAAACCTCTAGGAACAGCTCAGGAATCCCTCAAGAAAGGCTCAGGAAGCTCCTGGGAATGCATCAGGAAAGGCTCAGGAACCCCTTGGGAATGGCTCTGGAACCCCTTGGGAATGGCTCTGGAGTGGCTCAGGAACCTCTCAGGAATGGCTCAGGAATGCCTTGGGAATGGCTCTGGAATGGCTCAGGAACCTCTCCCTGGATCCCGTTCCAGGACCTTCTTTGTTCCCATCCCAGGACCTCCTCCCTCCCTGGATCCTATTCCAAGACCTTCTATTTCCTTGGATCCCATTCCAGGACCTTCCTTGCTCCTATCCCAGGATCTTCTCTCTCCCTGGATCCCATTCCAGGTCCTTCTCCTTCCCTGGATCCCATCCCAGGTCCTTCTCCTTCCCTGGATCCCAACCCAGGACCTTCTCCCTCCCTGGATCCCATCCCAGGAGCTCCTTCCCTGGATCCCATCCCAGGAGCTCCTTCCCTGGATCCCATCCCAGGTCCTTCTCCTTCCCTGGATCCCATCCCAGGTCCTTCTCCTTCCCTGGATCCCATCCCAGGAGCTCCTTCCCTGGATCCCATCCCAGGAGCTCCTTCCCTGGATCCCATCCCAGGTCCTTCTCCTTCCCTGGATCCCATCCCAGGTCCTTCTCCCTCCTCAGCTCCTCGCAGCAGCAGTCCCTTGGGTGCTCCTCATGCCCTCTGTGCCCACCTCTGCCCCTTCCATGCCCACCTCTGCCCCTTCCATGCCCACCTCTGCCCCTTCCATGCCCACCTCTGCCCCTTCCATGCTCACCTCTGCCCCCTCCATGCCCACCTCTGCCCCTTCCATGCCCACCTCTGCCCCTTCCATGCCCACCTCTGCCCCCTCCATGCCCACCTCTGCCCCCTCCATGCCCACCTCTGCCCCTTCCATGCCCACCTCTGCCCCCTCCATGCCCACCTCTGCCAACCTCCCCCTGCCCTGCAGGCTCCCAGCTGCTTCCCAGCTCCCAGCCCCAATCCCTGTGGATTCTCTTCCCTAAACCTTTTCCCTCTCCTTCCCTGCCCCCTGGCACCCTGGTGCCAACTCTGCCCCCTCCTCCACCTCACCCCCATGCCAACAGCTGTGCCCAGCCAGCTCCTTCAGGCCAAAGAGTGCCCCCAGATGTGCCAGGATGATCCCAAAGGTGCCCCCAGATGTGCCAGGATGGTGCCAAAGGTGCCCCAGATGTGCCAGGATGACTCCAAAGGTGCCCCCAGATGTGCCAGGATGGTGCCAAGGTCACTCCAAGCTATGCCAGGATGATCCAAAGGTGCCCCCAGATGTGCCAGGATGATCCCAAAGTTGCCCCCAGATGTGCCAGGATGGTCCCAAAGGTGCCCCAGATGTGCCAGGATGGTGCCAAAGGTGCCCCAGATATGTCAGGATGGTGCCAAAGGTGACCCCAGATGTGCCAGGATGGTGCCAAAGGTGCCCCCAGATGTGCCAGGATGGTGCCAAAGGTGCCCCCAGATGTGCCAGGATGGTGCCAAAGGTGCCCCAGATGTGCCAGGATGATCCCAAAGGTGCCCCAGATGTGCCAGGATGGTGCCAAAGGTGCCCCAGATGTGCCAGGATGGTGCCAAGGTCACTCCAAGCTGTGCCAGGATGATCCAAAGGTGCCCCCAGATGTGCCAGGATGGTGCCAAGGTCACTCCAAGCTGTGCCAGGATGATCCCAAAGTTGCCCCAGATGTGCCAGGATGGTGCCAAGCTCACTCCAAGCTGTGCCAGGATGGTGCCAGAGGTGCCCCAGATGTGCCAGGATGGTGCCAAGGTCACTCCAAGCTGTGCCAGGATGGTGCCAAAGGTGCCCCAGATGTGCCAGGATGGTGCCAAGGTCACTCCAAGCTGTGCCAGAATGGTGCCAAAGGTGCCCCAGATGTGCCAGGATGGTGCCAAGGTCACTCCAAGCTGTGCCAGGATGGTGCCAGAGGTGCCCCAGATGTGCCAGGATGGTGCCAAGGTCACTCCAAGCTGTGCCAGGATGGTGCCAAAGGTGCCCCAGATGTGCCAGGATGGTGCCAAGGTCACTCCAAGCTGTGCCAGAATGGTGCCAAAGGTGCCCCAGATGTGCCAGGATGGTGCCAAGGTCACTCCAAGCTGTGCCAGGATGGTACCAAAGGTGCCCCAGATGTGCCAGGATGGTGCCAAGGTCACTGCAAGCTGTGCCAGGATGGTGCCAAAGGTGCCCCAGATGTGCCAGGATGGCCCAAAGGTGCCCCAGATGTGCCAGGATGACCTCAAAGGTGCCCCAGATGTGCCAGGATGGTGCCAAAGGTGCCCCCAGATGTGCCAGGATGGTGCCAAGCTCACTCCAAGCTGTGCCAGGATGATCCCAAAGGTGCCCCCAGATGTGCCAGGATGGTGCCAAGCTCACTCCAAGCTGTGCCAGGATGGTGCCAGAGGTGCCCCAGATGTGCCAGGATGGTGCCAAGGTCACTCCAAGCTGTGCCAGGATGGTGCCAAAGGTGCCCCAGATGTGCCAGGATGGTGCCAAGGTCACTCCAAGCTGTGCCAGAATGGTGCCAAAGGTGCCCCAGATGTGCCAGGATGGTGCCAAGGTCACTCCAAGCTGTGCCAGGATGGTACCAAAAGTGCCCCAGATGTGCCAGGATGGTGCCAAGGTCACTGCAAGCTGTGCCAGGATGGTGCCAAAGGTACCCCAGATGTGCCAGGATGGCCCAAAGGTGCCCCAGATGTGCCAGGATGACCTCAAAGGTGCCCCAGATGTGCCAGGATGGTGCCAAAGGTGCCCCCAGATGTGCCAGGATGGTGCCAAGCTCACTCCAAGCTGTGCCAGGATGATCCAAAGGTGCCCCCAGATGTGCCAGGATGATCTCAAGGTTGGTCCAGCAGTGCCAGGCCAAGCTGGTCCCTGGCATCCTGGTGCCAACTCTGCCCCCTCCCCCACCTCACCCCCGTGCCAACAGCTGTGCCCAGGCACCTCCTGCCAGGCCAATCCTGCCAAGGGTTGGGATGGCAAAGCAATTCCAGGAGCATCTGGGAAGCATCCAGGGTTGGCATCTTGGCATGCCAGGGGCACTCCCTGGCACTGAGGGACTCATCTCTGGGCCTGGCACTCTGCCTGGGGAGCTTTGGGGCAGTGCCAAGCTGGCACATCCCATGCCAAGGGGATGTGGGGATGCAGGGAGCTGAGGGGGAGGTGGTGATGCCAGGGGAGGTGAGAGGAGCTCTGTGCCAACTGAGGTGCCAGGGAGGGAAAGCCTGAGGGAGTGGTGCCAAGGGGAGGCAAAAGTGCCCCAGGCTGTGCCAGGGGGAGCCAAGAGTGCCCCAGGCTGTGCCAACTGTGCCCCAAGATGTGCCAGGGGGAGCCAAGAGTGCCCCAGGCTGTGCCAACTGTGCCCCAAGATGTGCCAGGGGGAGCCAAGAGTGCCCCAGGCTGTGCCAACTGTGCCCCAAAATGTGCCAGGGGGAGCCAAGAGTGCCCCAGGCTGTGCCAACTGTGCCCCAAAATGTGCCAGGGGGAGCCAAGAGTGCCCCAGGCTGTGCCAGGCTGTGCCAAGTGTGCCCCAAGATGTGCCAGGGGGAGCCAAGAGTGCCCCAGGTTGTGCCAGGCGGTGCCAAGAGTGCCCCAGGCTGTGCCAACTGTGCCCCAAGATGTGCCAGGGGGAGCCAAGAGTGCCCCAGGCTGTGCCAACTGTGCCTCAGGCTGTGCCAGGGGGAGCCAAGAGTGCCCCAGGCTGTGCCAAGGTGAGCCCCAAGTTGCCTCAGGTCATGCCAAGGGGAGCCCAGAGGTGCCCAGGACTGTGCCAGGGTGAAGCCAGGGCTGCTCCAAGCTGTGCCAAGCTGCTCCAGGTGGCATCAAACTGTGCCAGAATGAGCCAAAAGGTGCCCAAGCCATGCCAAGGTGGTGCCAAAGATGCCCCAGAGGTGCCAGGGTGATTCAAAAAGCAGTCCAAGCTGAGCCAAGGTGATGCCAAAGGTGCCCCAGAAGTGCCAAAGGGACCCAAAAGATGCCCCAGATGTGCCAGGTTGGTCCAAGAGATGCCCCCAGTTGTGCCAAGATGATCCCAAAGGTGCCCCAGATGTGCCAAGATGGTGCCAAGGTCACTCCAAGCTGTGCCAGGATGAGCCAAAGGTGCCCCCAGATGTGCCAGGATGATGCCAGAGGTGCCCTAGATGTGCCAGGATGATGCCAGAGGTGCCCAATCCATGCCAAGGTGAGGCAAAAGTTGGCCCAGATGTGCCAAGGTGAAGCCAAAGTCACTCCAAGCAGTGCCAGGATGATGCCAGAGGTGCCCCAGATGTACCAAGATGATGCCAAAGTCAGTCCAAGCTGTGCCAGGTTGGTCCCAGAGGTGCCAAGGTGATGCCAAAGTCACTCCAAGCTGTGCCAGGTTGGTGCCAAAGGTGCCCCAGATGTGCCATGATCATCCCAGAGTTACCTCAGATGTGCCAGGATGATGCCAGAGGTGCCCCCAGCAGTGCCAGGATGATGCCAAAGTCACTCCAAGCTGTGCCAGGTTGGTCCCAAAGATGCCACCAGCAGTGCCAGGATGAGCCAAAAGGTGCCCCCAGCAGTGCCAGGATGATGCCAGAGGTGCCCAAATCATGCCAGGTGAACCAAAAGGTGCCCCCAGCAGTGCCAGGATGATGCCAAAGGTGCCCCCAGCAGTGCCAGGCCAAGCTGGCCCCGTGCCAAGCACAGCCCCAGGGCAGTTGGCAGCTCCTGGCAGAGCACTCCAAGGCCACCAAATGCCCACAGCTGGCACAGAGCCACAGCCCCAATGCCAGCAGCGATGCCAAGGAGCAGCAAAGGCTCCGGTGCCAACTCAGTGCCACCCAGCCTGGGGCTGACCTCTGCCCTGCCCAGCCTGGGCACCTCCCCCCTCCAGAGACCCCCAGGGAGGGCAGCTGAGGGCACTGCTTGGCACAGCCTCCCCCTGCCCAGGTGCCAACTGAGAGCCCCCAAAGATGTCAACTGAGACCCCCCCCAGACCTCTCCCTCCCCAGATGCCAACTGAGACCCCCCCAAAGATGCCAACTGGGAACCCACTCAGATCTTCCCCTCCCCAGATGCCAACTGGGATGCCCCAAAGATGCCAACTGGGACCCCCCCAGACCTCTCCCCCCCAAAGATGCCAACTGAGAGGCCCCCCCCAGACCTCCCCCTCCCCAGATGCCAACTGGGACCCCCCCAGGGCCTGCCCTCCCCAGGTGCCAACTGAGACCCCCCCAAAGATGCCAACTGGGACCCCCCCCCAGACCTCCCCCCCCAAAGATGCCAACTGGGAACCCCCCAGATCTCTCCCCCCCCAGGTGCCAACTGGACTGCCCCAAAGATGCCAACTGGGACCCCCCCAGATGCCAACTGGGATGCCCCAAAGATGCCAACTGGGACCCCCCCAGATGCCAACTGAGAGCCCCCAAAGATGCCAACTGAGAGCCCCCAAAGATGCCAACTGAGAGCACCCCCTCAGACCTCCCCCTCCCCAGATGCCAACTGAGAGCCCCTAAAGATGCCAACTGGGACCCCCCCCAGACTTTCCCCTCCCCAGGTACCAACTGGACTGCCCCAAAGATGCCAACTGAGACCCCCAGAGATGCCAACTGGGATGCCCCAGAGATGCCAACTGAGACCCCCAGAGATGCCAACTGGGATGCCCCAAAGATGCCAACTGGGACCCCCTTGGCCCTCCCCCCCCAACCACCACATTTGAGTCGTTTCCATCCCTGCCCCTCCCCCCCCCCAACTCCGGTGCCCTCCCCCCCCCCCCCTCCCCTCCCCCCTGCCCTCTCCTCCACCTCTCGGTCCCGGGGCCGGTCCCGGGCAGGCTCCGGTAGGAGCTGGCAGCGACCTCCCCCCCCCCCCCCCCCCCCCCGAAATCCCGGCCCCGGGGGGGGTCACTCACCCTGCGGCGCCCCCGAGCCCCCCCGGGGCCACTTCTCCGCCTCCCTTCAGGGCTCCGCGGGCGGCGGAGTCCCTGCCGCAGGCTCCCGCCCGGTTCCGGCCTACCGGAGCAGCTCCGCGCCTGGGCCAGGCCGCCCCGGGATGGCCTCCGCCGCCCTCCGCCGCCCGCAGCTCGCCGCTGCCTCCTCCTCCTCCTCCTCCTCCTCCTCCTCCGCCGCCGCCGCCGCTCCCCTCCCGCCGCCGCCGCCGCCGGGGCCTGGCTACGTCACGCCGAGCGCGACCGCCGCGGCGACGGCAGCTTGGGGGAGGCGAACGGAGAGGAGGAGGAGGAGGAGGAGGAGGAAGAGGAGGAGGAGGAGGCAGCGGCGGCGGCGGCGGCTTCTTCTTCCTCTTCTTCTTCTCTTCCTCCTCCTCCTCCTCCTCCTCCTCCTCCGCCGCCGCCGCTGTGGCCGCCGAGGCTGCTGCCGCCGCCATGTTGGCTCCCGCCCCGCGCCGCTGCCGGTAGCGAGGCGGAAGGAGGAGGAGGACGGCGGCGGCGGAGGCGGCGCGGGGGGATGACGTCAGCGGCGCGGAGCCGGCGCCATGTTGGGAGTGGCGAGGAGGAGGCAGCGGAGACCTTCCTGGGGGGAGGGGGGGAGGAGGGGGGGGGGTTGTGCGTCATCAGGGCGCGACGGCGCCGTTTGGTCGCCATGTTGGGAGTGGCGAGGACGCAACAGAGACCTTCCTGAGGGGGAGGGGGAGGGGGGGTGGGGTCGCGTGTCATAGGGGTGCGACAGCAGCCTCGCGTCGCCATCTTGGGAGTGGCGGAAGGGAGTGACGCTGGAGGAGTCTCGACCTTCGGGGGGGGGGAGGGGAGGAGAATCGGCAAGAGGGAATCGTGGGGGTTGTGCGTCATCAAGGCGCGACGGCAACGATTCGCCGCCATGCTGGGAGTGGCGAGGAGGAGGCAGCGGAGACCTTCCTGGGGGGGAGGGGGGAGGAGAAGGGGGGGGGTTGTGCGTCATAGGGGTGCGACGGCGCCGTTTGGTCGCCATGTTGGGAGTGGCGAGGAGGCAGCAGAGATCTTCCTGGGGGGAAGGAGAAAGGGGGGAAGGGGAAGGGGGAGGGGGAGGGTTGTGCGTCATCAAGGCGCGACGGCATCGATTCGCCGCCATGTTGGGAGTGGCGAGGAGGCAGCAGAGACCTTCCTGGGGGGAGGGGGGAAGGGGAGGGGAGGGTTGTGCGTCATCGGGGTGCGACGGCGCCGTTTGGTCGCCATCTTGGGAGTGGCGGAAGGGAGTGGCGCTGGGGGAGTCTCGCCCTTCGGGGGGGGGAATGGGCAAGAGGGCGTCGCGGGGGTCGTGCGTCATCAAGGAGCGACGGCGCCGTTTGGTCGCCATGTTGGGAGTGGCGAGGAGGCAGCGGAGACCTTCCTGAGGGGGAGGGGGGAAGGGGGAGGGTGTGTGCGTCATCGGGGCGCAACGGCGTCGATTCGCCGCCATGTTGGAAGTGGCGAGGAGGAGGCAGCGGACACCTTCCTGGGGGGAGGAGAAGGGGGGGTGTGCGTCATAGGGGTGCGCCGGCGCCATGTTGGGAGTGGCAAAGACGCAGTGGAGACCTTCCTGGGGGGAGGGGGGAAGGGGGAGGGTGTGTGCGTCATCGGGGCGCGACGGCATCGATTCGTCGCCATGTTGGGAGTGGCGGAAGGGAGTGGCGCTGGAGGAGTCTCGACCTTCGGGGGGGGGAGGGGAGGAGAATCAGCAAGAGGGAATCGTGGGGGTTGTGCGTCATCGGGGCGCGACGGCGTCGATTCGCCGCCATGTTGGGAGTGGCGAGGAGGAGGCAGCGGAGACCTTCCTGAGGGGGAGGGGGGAGGAGAAGGGGGGGGTTGTGCGTCATAGGGGTGCGACGGCGCCGTTTGGTCGCCATGTTGGGAGTGGCGGAAGGGAGTGGCGCTGGAGGAGTCTCGCCCTTCGGGGGGGGGGAACGGGCAAGAGGGCGTCGCGGGGGTTGTGCGTCATCAAGGAGTGACGGTGCCGTTTGGTCGCCATGTTGGGAGTGGCGAGGATGCAGCGGAGACCTTCCTGGGGGGAGGGGGGAAGGGGGAGGGTGTGTGCGTCATCGGGGCGCGACGGCATCGATTCGTCGCCATGTTGGGAGTGGCGGAAGGGAGTGGCGCTGGAGGAGTCTCGACCTTCGGGGGGGGGAGGGGAGGAGAATCAGCAAGAGGGAATCGTGGGGGTTGTGCGTCGTCGGGGCGCGACGGCAACGATTCGCCGCCATGCTGGGAGTGGCGAGGAGGAGGCAGCGGAGACCTTCCTGAGGGGGAGGGGGGAGGAGAAGGGGGGGGGGTGTGCGTCATAGGGGTGCGACGGCGCCGTTTGGTCGCCATGTTGGGAGTGGCGGAAGGGAGTGGCACTGGAGGAGTCTCGCCCTTCGGGGGGGGGAACGGGCAAGAGGGCGTCGCGGGGGTTGTGCGTCATCAAGGAGTGACGGCGCCGTTTGGTCGCCATGTTGGGAGTGGCGAGGAGGCAGCAGAGACCTTCCTGGGGGGAAGGAGAAAGGGGGGAAGGGGAAGGGGGAGGGGGAGGGTTGTGCGTCATCAAGGCGCGACGGCGTCGATTCGTCGCCATCTTGGGAGTGGCGAGGAGGAGGCAGCGGAGACCTTCCTGGGGGGAGGGAGAAGAGAGGGAAGGGGGGAGAAGGAGGGGCTTGGGAAAAGGGGGGGGGGTGTGTCATTGGGCTGCGACAGCAGCCTTGCGTCGCCATCTTGGGAGTGGCAGAAGAGAGTGGAACTCGCCACGGAGTGGGCGAGCAGACATCCTGGGAGGGGCGAGAGGGAAGGGGGAGTGGGGCTGAGGCTGAGACCATCCAGGAGGGAGGGTGGGGGGGGAGAAGGAGGCTGAGAGTGGGGGGGGTGTGCGTCATCAAGGCGCGACAGCAGCCTCGCGTCGCCATGTTGGGAGTGGCGAGGAGGCAGCAGAGACCTTCCTGGAGGGAGGGGGGAAGAGAGGGGAGGGGGGAGAAGGGGGGGGGGTTGTGCGTCATCAGGGAGCGACGGAGTGGGCGAGCAGACATCTTGGGAGGGGCGAGGAGACAGCAGAGACCTTCCTGGGGGGGAGGGGGGAGGAGAAGGGGGGGGGTTGTGTGTCATAGGGGTGCGACGGCGCCGTTCGGTCGCCATGTTGGGAGTGGCGAGGATGCAGCGGAGACCTTCCTGGGGGGAGGGGGGGAAGGAGGAGGGTGTGTGCGTCATCGGGGCGCGACGGCATCGATTCGTCGCCATGTTGGGAGTGGCGAGGAGGAGGCAGCAGAGACCTACCTGAGGGGGAGGGGGGAGGAGAAGGGGGGTGTGCGTCATAGGGGTGCGATGGCGACGGCGCCATGTTGGGAGTGGCAAAGACGCAGTGGAGACCTTCCTGAGGGGAGGGGGGAAGGGGAGGGGGGGTGCGTCATAGGGGTGCGACGGCGCCGTTTGGTCGCCATCTTGGGAGTGGCGAGAAGGCAGCGGAGACCTTCCTGAGGGGAGGGGGGAGAGGAGGGGGGGGGTTGTGCGTCATAGGGGTGCGACAGCAGCCTCGCGTCGCCATGTTGGGAGTGGCGAGGAGGAGGCAGCGGAGACCTTCCTGGGGGGAGGGAAGAAGGGGGGGGGGTTGTGCGTCATCAAGGAGCGACGGCGCCGTTTGGTCGCCATCTTGGGAGTGGCGGAAGGGAGTGGCGCTGGGGGAGTCTCGCCCTTCGGGGGGGGGAACGGGCAAGAGGGCGTCGCAGGTGTCGTGCGTCATCAAGGAGTGACGGTGCCGTTTGGTCGCCATGTTGGGAGTGGCGAGGAGGAGGCAGCAGAGACCTTCCTGAGGGGAGGGGGGAGGTGGGGAGGGGGAAAAGGGGGTGTGTGCGTCATCAGGGCGCGACAGCAACGATTCGCCGCCATGTTGGGAGTGGCGAGGAGGAGGCAGCGGAGACCTTCCTGAGGGGGAGGGGGGAGGAGAAGGGGGGGGGGTGTGCGTCATAGGGGTGCGATGGCGCCGTTTGGTCGCCATGTTGGGAGTGGCGGAAGGGAGTGGCGCTGGAGGAGTCTCGACCTTCGGGGAGGGGAATGGGCAAGAGGGCGTCGCGGGGGTTGTGCGTCATCAAGGCGCGACGGCGCCGTTTGGTCGCCATGTTGGGAGTGGCGGAAGGGAGTGGCAGTGATGGCATCTCGACCTTCCGGGGGGGGGAGGGGGAGGGCCGGTGGGAGAGAGGGCGTCGCGGGTGTCGTGCGTCATCAAGGTGCGATGGTGTCGATTCGCCGCCATGTTGGGAGTGGCGAGGAGGAGGCAGCAGAGACCTTCCTGGGGGGAAGGGGGGAGGAGAAGGGGGGGGGTTGTGCGTCATAGGGGTGCGACGGCGCCGTTTGGTCGCCATGTTGGGAGTGGCGTAAGGGAGTGGCGCTGGAGGAGTCTCGCCCTTCGGGGGGGGGAACGGGCAAGAGGGCGTCGCGGGGGTTGTGCGTCATCAAGGCGCGACGGCGCCGTTTGGTCGCCATGTTGGGAGTGGCGAGGAGGCAGCAGAGATCTTCCTGGGGGGAAGGAGAAAGGGGGGAAGGGGAAGGGGGAGGGGGAGGGTTGTGCGTCATCAAGGCGCGACGGCATCGATTCGCCGCCATCTTGGGAGCGGCGAGAGGGAGCAGGAGCTGGTCGAAGGCTGAGCCCTGCGGGGATGGGGCGGGGCCGGGTGTGTCTCGCCGCCATCTTGGGCGTGGCGGCAGCGAAGGGCGGAGTCGGCACCAACACCTTCCCAGCAGGGAGGGAGGAGAGGAGAAATGGGCGGCGCCGCTGGGGCAGCGTCATCAAGTGCCTCTGGCCGCCATGTTGGGTGTGGCGGAAGGGGAGGACACTTCTGAGGGCGTGGCCCGGGCGAGAGGGTGGGGCCGAGGCCAGACGTCCCCAGGCTGCCACAGCGACCTCTGGCCGCCATCTTGGGTGTGGCAGAAGGGAGAGCTCTCGACCTTCCCGGAAGGGGTGGAGTGGGCCTGAGGGCAGCGCTGCTCTTGTGCGTCATCAGGGCGCGACGGCGACCTCTGGCCGCCATCTTGGGTGTGGCGGAAGGGAGGGGCACCGGCGGCACCGCGACCTCCTGGGGCGGAGCTGGCAGTGACGGCGCAGGCAGTGTGACGTCATCAGAGCGCGACGGCGGTGCCGCGCCGCCATCTTGGGCGTGGCGGAAGGGAAGGGCTCTGTTGGCATCTCAGCCTCCGGGGGGGGTGGGGGTGGGGGGGTGTGACGTCATCAGAGCGCGACGGCACCGCCGCCATGTTGGGAGGGTCAGGCCGGAGCGGGGCAGGGTCTGCCTCAGCAGCCAGGGGACTCCATCGCCCTCTGGGCCCCGAGGGGTCCCCCCCCAGGACCTCACCCCAGGGGGTCCTCAAGGCTCTCTTGTCCCCAAGGGGGCCCCCAAGACCCCTCCCAGGGGAGGCCCCCAATGCCCCTTTTGTGCCCACAGTGCCCCCAAGACCCCTCCTCAAGGGGTCCCCCATGCCCACCTTGTGCCCACAGTGCCCCCCCAAGACCCCTCCCCAGGAGGTCCTCAAGGTCCTTCTGTCCCCAAGACCCCTCCCCCAGTGCCCTCCATGCCCATCTTGTGCCCACAGTGCCCCCAAGACCCCTCCCAATGGGGTTCCCAATGCCCCTTTTGTGCCCACAGTACCCCCAGGACCCCTCCCCTGTGCCCCTCATGCCCCTTTTGTGCTCAAGACCCCTCCCCAGGGGGTCCCCAGTGCCCATCCTGTGCCCACAGTGCCCTCAAGCCCCTCCCCAATGCTCCCCGTGCCCATCTTGTGCCCACGGTGCCCCCAAGACCCCTCCCCAGGGGGTCCTCGATGCCCCTTTTGTGCCCACAGTGCCCCCAAGACCCCTCCCCAGGGGGTCCCCCATACCCATCTTGTGCCCACAGTGCCCCCAACACCCCTCCCCTGTGCCCCCCATGCCCCTTCTTGTGCCCATCTCATTGCCACCTCTGTCCCTCCCACCCCTGCCACCCCTCCCCCCCATGCCAGCCTCAGACCAGCAGTGGGCACCGAGCCCTGAGCGATGCCAGGGCCACAACCAAGCCCTCACCCCCTCCCTGGTGCCACCCAGGTCGTTTATTGCCCTCCTGTGGGCACAACCCCTTCAGAGGGCACCCCCCCAGCAGGACCCAATCCTGCCCTTCCCCCCCCCCCCCCCCCCGTGCCCACAGGGCACCTCCCTGGGCACAGTTGGTCAGACGCTGGTGGCTTGAGCCTCATCCCCACCCTCTGCCCACCCCCTGGGTGCCACCCCAGGGCACTGCCAGCCTCGCTGGCCCCGGGCACGGCAGATGGCATCACGCAGCTGCTCCTGCTCCTCTTCCAACGCTGCCAGCCGAGACTCCTGCGGGCACCGCGGGCACTGCCCAGCCTGCAGGGCTGGCACCAGGGCGCCAGGGCTGCTCCGTGGCACTCGGGTGCCATCTACAGGGTGCCCCCAAGACCTCTTCCCCCAATGCCCCCAATGCCCATCTTGTGCCCACAGTGCCCCAAGACCCCTGCCCAGTGCCCCCCATGCCCCTTCTTTGCCCACAATGCCCACAAGACCTCTTCCCCCAATGCCCCCAATGCCCATCTTGTGCCCACAGTGCCCTCAGGACCCCTGCCCAGTGCCCCCCATGCCCATCTTGTGCCCACAGTGCCCCCAAGACCCCTCCCCAGGGGGTCTCCAATGCCCATCTTGTGCCCACAGTGCCCTCAGGCCCCTCTCCAGTGCCCCCCATGCCCATCTTGTGCCCACAGTGCCCCCAAGACCCCTGCCCAGTGCCCCCCATGCCCCTCTTGTGCCCACAGTGCCCTCAAGACCCCTCCCCAGGGGGTCCCCAATGCCCATCTTGTGCCCACAGTGCCCTCAGGCCCCTCCTCAATGTTCCCCGTGCCCATCTTGTGCCCACAGTGCCCCCAAGACCCCTGCCCAGTGCTCCCCGTGCCCATCTTGTGCCCACAGTGCCCCCAAGACCCCTGCCCAGTGCTCCCCGTGCCCATCTTGTGCCCACAGTGCCCCCAAGACCCCTGCCCAGTGCCCCCCATGCCCACTTTGTGCCCACAATGCCCCCAAGACCCCTCCCCAGGGCGTCCCCAGTGCCCCTTTTGCCCCCTGGCTGTCCTCATGCCCCTCTGCCAAGGGCTCCCCTGCCCCCATGGGTGCCCCCCGTGGTGCCAGCTGCCCCCCCCATGCCCTCACCAGCTCTCGAGTCCTCTCCTCGCTGCTCTTCAGCCTCTCCAGGTCCTTCCTCCTGCTGCCCTCAGCTGCTGTCAGCCTGCACAGTGCCCTGGCATCAGCCTGGCACAGGGCTCACAGTGCCCTGGCATCAGCCTGGCACGGGGCTCACAGTGCCCTGGCATCGGCCTGCCCAGGACAGGAGTCAGCCCTGGCATCAGCCTGGCATGGGGCTCACAGTGCCCTGGCATCAGCCTGGCACGGGGCTCACAGTGCCCTGGCATCGGCCTGCCCAGGACAGGAGTCAGCCCTGGCATCAGCCTGGCATGGGGCTCACAGTGCCCTGGCATCAGCCTGGCACAGGGCACACACTGGCGTGGGACAGGAGTGAGCTCCTGGTATCAGACTGGCACTGGGCACACACTGGCACAGGGCACAGACTGGCACAGGGCACTGACTGGCACTGGGCACACACTTGCATGGGGCACTGACTGGCATGGGGCACTGACTGGGTCAGGGCACACACTGGCACAGGGCACTGACTGGCGTGGGGCACTGACTGGCACTGGGCACACACTGGCACGGGGCACTGACTGGCACAGGGCACTGACTGGCATAGGGCACACACTGGCATGGGGCACTGACTGGCACGGGGCACACATTGGCATGGGGCACTGACTGGCACAGGGCACACACTGGCATGGGGCACTGACTGGCATGGGGCACTGACTGGCATAGGGCACACACTGGCATGGGGCACTGACTGGCACGGGGCACACATTGGCATGGGGCACTGACTGGCACAGGGCACACACTGGCATGGGACATTGACTGGCATGGGGCACTGACTGGCACGGGGCACACACTGGCACAGGGCACTGACTGGCACAGGGCACACACTGGCATGGGGTAGACATTGGCATGGGCACACACTGGCACTGGGCACAGATTGCTCAGGGACCCAAACTAGTTTGAGGCCTCCACAGCTTTGTGCCCCCCTCCCAGCCTGGCTCTGGTGGGCACCAACTGTTTCTGGTGGGCACCAACTGGCTGCAGTGGGCACCAATTAGCTGTGGTGGGCACCAACTGTCTGTGCTGGGCACCAACTACTTGTGGTGGGCACCAATTGGCTGTGCTGGGCACCAACAGCTTTTGGTGGGCACCAACAGCTTGTGGCTGGCACCAACTGGCAGCTTTGTGCCCCTCCCCTGCCCCCCTCCAGCCGCAGTGGGCACCCAGGGCTGACCTGGCAGCCAGGTTGTGTGCCCTGGCATTGGCCTCCTCCAGCTGCTGCTGCAGGCCCTGGAGCTGCTCAGCCTGCAGCTGGCACAGCCTGGCATCCACCTGCTGCACCTGTGCCAGGCACTGCTGCACCTCCTGCCGCAGGGCATCCACCCAGCGACCCTGCAGAGGTTGGCACAACCCTGGGCACCTCTTCTGAGTGCCCAAAGCCCCTTTTGTGCCCACGTTGCCCACAAGCCCCCTCCCACAGTGCCCCCATGCCCATCTTGTGCCAACAGTGCCCCCAAGACCCCTCCCCAGAGCCCTTCATGCCCATCTTGTGCCCAAGACCCTCCTCCAGTGCCCCCCATGCCCTTTTTGTGCCCACAGTGCCCCCAAGACCCCTTCCCAGTGCCCCCCATGCCCATCTTGTGCCCACAGTGACCCCCAAACCCCTCCCCCAGTGCCCCCCATGCCCCTTCTGTGCCCACAGTGCCCCCAAGCCCCCTCCCCCAGTGCCCCCCATGCCCTTTTTGTGCCCAAGACCCCTCCCCCAGTGCCCCCCATGCCCATTTTGTGCCCACAGTGCCTCCAAGACCCCTCCCCAGTGGGTCCCAATGCCCCTTCTGTGCCCACAGTGCCCCCAAGACCCCTCCTCAGTGCCCCTCATGCCCATCTTGTGCCCACAGTGCCCCCCATGCCCTCTTTGTGCCCACAATGCCCCCAGGACCCCTCCCCCAGCTGGCACCCCCCCGGGCGCGGCTTTACCTTCTCCCACTCCGCGGTGCCCAGGATGCCCTCCGGTGCCCTCTGTGCCCCTGCCCCCTCCTCGCCCTGCCTCTGCCAGGGCACCGCAGGCTTGCGAGGCAGCGACGCCGATGCCCGCAGCTTCCCTCGCCCCTACAGCCCCGGAGGGCACAGGCACAGAGGTTGGCATCGATCCCGTCGGTGCCACCCTCCCCCCCTCCCCCCCCCCGCCCGGCCCTGGGCACCGCTGCCCACCAGAGCGAACCTTAGAGCTGAGCTCGTCCTCGGCGGTTGGCACCGGCAGGTCCCGCGGGTGGCACCGAGAGGCTTTGGGCTGCGCCGGGACGCTCTGGGCACGTTTGATGTGGCAGCGGTGCCCAGCGGGCACCGGAGGAGGTGGGCACGGGGGTGGGCACGGAGGTGGCTGGGGTGGGTCGGGGCTGTCCTCCCGGCTGCGGGCACGGCGAAGGCTGGGGAGGGATTGGCACTTGAGGAGGGCACTGAGAGTGGGCAGGGCGCGGGGGAGGGTGGGCACAGGAGGGCATTGGGGTGGGCATAAAGAGATGGGAGGGGAGGGGAGGGGCAGGGAGGGAGGGCAAAGGGAGAAGGGTTGGCACTCAGCTGAGGGCAGCCTGGAGCTGGGCAGCTCACACCCAGCTGGCACCAGAAGTGTCCTTCAATGCCAACCTGGAGCTGGGCAGCTCACACCCAGCTGGCATCAGAAGTGTCCTTCAATGCCAACTTGGAGCTGGGCACCTCACACCCAGCTGGCACCAGAAGTGTCCTTCAATGCCAACCTGGAGCTGGGCAGCTCACACCCAGCTGGCACCAGAAGCTTCCTCCAATGCCAACCTGGAGCTGGGCAGCTCATACCCTGGTGGCACCAGAAGTGTCCTTCAATGCCAACCTGCAGCTGGGCACCTCCCACCCAGGTGGCATCAGAAGTGTCCTTCAATGCCAACCTGGTGCTGGGCAGCTCACACCCAGGTGGCATCAGAAGTGTCCTCCAATGCCAACCTGGAGCTGGGCACCTCACACCCAGCTGGCACCAGAAGTGTCCTTCAATGCCAACCTGGTGCTGGGCACCTCCCACCCAGCTGGCACCAGAAGTGTCCTTCAATGCCAACCTGGAGCTGGGCACCTCACACCCAGCTGGCATCAGAAGTGTCCTTCAATGCCAACCTGGTGCTGGGCACCTCACACCCAGCTGGCACCTGAAGTGTCCTTCAATGCCAACCTGGAGCTGGGCATCTCACACCCAGCTGGCACCAGAAGTGTCCTTCAATGCCAACCTGGAGCTGGGCACCTCACACCCAGCTGGCACCAGAAGTGCCCTTCAATGCCAACCTGGAGCTGGGCACCACGACCCCAGCTGGCACCAGAGCCAACCAAGACCCAACCAAGCTCAGATCCACCTCAACCCCACCCTAATGCCACCAAATCCCCTCCTTGTGCCCACCCTGTCCGCCTCATGCCACCCTGTGCCCACCCTGCAGTACCTTGGCTGCGTGGCAGAGCTGAGCCTGACAGAGACTGGCACAGGAGTGCCCTCCTTGATGGCCTTCAGGATGGTTGGCAGCGGCTCCAGCTCCTCCTGCGTGCCCTGCCAGGGGAAGACAAAGACCCCCATGGCAGTGCCACCCATGGGCCACCAGCAGGGGAAGTTGGCATCAGTTGGCACCTGGTCCAGGCCGGAGAAGATATCACAGAGCAGGAGGTGGAGAGTGGCAAGCTCCAGTGCCAGGTCCACGTAGCCATGGGAGGTGCCCAGGTGGGCACCGCTCTCGGGGTCGGCCACGGCCTGCAGGAAGTGCCCCATGGGTGCCCAGTTGTGTGCCAGGAAGTCGTTCATGAAGCTCATGTAGGCCTCCTTCTCGCCAAACCTGCCAGGGGGCACCCAGCCCTGCTCAGCCTGGCACTGCCCAGCGCCGCCAGAGGATGGGTATGGGCAGCGGGCACGGCTGCGGGCATGGCCACGGAGATGGGTGCCCACCACAGCCATGGGTGCCCACCACAGCCATAGGTGCCCACCACAGCCATGGGTGCCCACCATAGCCATGGGTGCCCATCATAGCTGTGGGTGCCCACCACAGCCAGGGATGCCCACCACAGCCATAGGTGCCCACCACAGCCATGGGTGCCCACCATAGCCATGGGTGCCCATCATAGCTGTGGGTGCCCACCACAGCCAGGGATGCCCACCACAGCCATAGGTGCCCACCACAGCCATGGGTGCCCACCATAGCCATGGGTGCCCATCATAGCTGTGGGTGCCCACCACAGCCATGGGTGCCCACCATAGCCATGGGTGCCCATCATAGCTGTGGGTGCCCACCACAGCCATGGGTGCCCACCACAGCCATGGGTGCCCACCTCGGTCAAGGATGTCCACTATGGTCATTGGCCAACAGCACAGCCAGGGCCAGGGGTGCCCACCAGGGCTGTGGGTGCCCACCAGGGCTGTGGGTGCCCATCATAGTTGTGGGTGCCCACCACAGCTGTGGGTGCTCACCATAGCAATGGGTGCCCACCACAGCCAGGGATGCCCACCATAGCCATGGGTGCCCACCTCAGCTGTGGGTGCCCACCACAGCCATGGGTGCCCACCATAGCCATAGATGCCCACCATAGTCATTAGTGCCCACCATAGCTGTGGGTGCCCACCATAGCCATAGGTGCCCACCACAGCCTTGGGTGCCCACCACAGCCATGGGTGCCCACCTTGGTCAAGGATGTCCACTATGGTCATTGGCCAACAGCACAGCTGTGGGGGACCGCCAGGGCCAGGGGTGCCCACCAGGGCTGTGGGTGCCCACCATAGCTGTGGGTGCCCATCATAGCCATGGGTGCCCAACACAGCTATGGGTTACCACCACAGTTCTAGGTGCCCACCATAGCTATAGGTGCCAACCATAACCACAGCTGCCCACCACAGCCATGGGTGCCCACCACAGCCATGGGTGCCCACCATAGCCATAGGTGCCCACCATAGCCATGGGTGCTCACCATATCTATGGGTGCCCACCACAGCTATAGATGCCCACTACAGCCATGGGTGCCCACCACAGCTATAGATACCCACTACAGCCATGGGTGCCCACCACAGCCATAGTTGCCCACCACAGCCATGGGTGCTCACCACAGCTATAGATGCCCACCACAGCCATAGGTGCCCACCACAGCTGTAGGTGCCCACCACAGCTATGGCTGCTCACCACCACCGTGGGTGCCCACTTCCCACCATGCCCACCCACACCCCTCCATGCCCACCTACTCCCCACTATGCCCACCCACTCCCCACTATGCCCACCCACACCCCTCCATGCCCACCCACACCCCTCCATGCCCGCCTACACTCCTCCATGCCCACCTACTCCCCTCCATGCCCACCCACACCCCTCCATGCCCGCCCACACCCCTCCATGCCCGCCTACACTCCTCCATGCCCACCTACTCCCCTCCATGCCCACCCACACCCCTCCATGCCCACCCACACCCCTCCATGCCCGCCCACACCCCTCCATGCCCGCCTACACTCCTCCATGCCCACCTACTCCCCTCCATGCCCACCCACACCCCTCCATGCCCACCCACACCCCTCCATGCCCACCTACTCCCCTCCATGCCCACCCACACCCCTCCATGCCCACCTACTCCCCTCCATGCCCACCCACACCCCTCCATGCCCACCTACTCCCCTCCATGCCCACCCACACCCCTCCATGCCCACCTACACCCCTCCATGCCCACCTACTCCCCACTATGCCCACCCACACCCCTCCATGCCCACCCACACCCCTCCATGCCCACCTACACTCCTCCATGCCCACCTACTCCCCACCATGCCCACCCACACTCCTCCATGCCCACCTACTCCCCACCATGCCCACCCACACTCCTCCATGCCCACCCACACTCCTCCATGCCCACCCACTCCCCACTATGCCCACCCACACCCCTCCATGCCCACCCACACCCCTCCATGCCCACCTACACTCCTCCATGCCCACCTACTCCCCTCCATGCCCACCCACACCCCTCCATGCCCACCTACTCCCCTCCATGCCCACCCACACCCCTCCATGCCCACCTACACCCCTCCATGCCCACCTACTCCCCACTATGCCCACCCACACCCCTCCATGCCCACCTACACTCCTCCATGCCCACCTACTCCCCACCATGCCCACCCACACTCCTCCATGCCCACCTACTCCCCACCATGCCCACCCACACCCCTCCATGCCCACCTACTCCCCTCCATGCCCACCTACACTCTTCCATGCCCACCCACACTCCATCCCCACCCACACCCCTCCATGCCCACCCACACTCCTCCTTGCCCACCTACTCCCCTCCATGCCCACCCACTCTTCTCCATGCCCACCCACACTCCTCCATGCCCACCTACTCCCCACCATGCCCACCCACACCCCTCCATGCCCACCCACACTCCTCCATGCCCACCCACACCCCTCCATGCCCACCCACACCAAGCAGCCACCTCCCCCTCCGCTTCCCCTCCGTGCCCCTCTTTGCCCCCTGCCCGGTGCCAACCTACGTGGTGAAGTTGGCCAAGTTCTGGATGACCTTTGCCACCAGGGTGAGGGTGCGGGCAGTGCCCTCGCTGGGGTACTGCTGTGCCAGGCTGAAGAGGCTGGGGGACATGATGGCAGGGCACAGGAACCTCAGGAAGAGGGAGGCAGAGACCAGGCGCTGCCCCATGGGTGCCATGCCCCGTGCCAAGCACTCCTCATGCCAGGCTGAGAAGACCTCGCCCAGCTCCGAGGGGAAGCTGCTGTGGAGGGCACAAGGGAAGGTGGTGCTGGGGGTGGGGGTGGCACTGGGCACCTCCTGCCACCCTGCCACCAGCACAGTGGAAGCCACCAGAGATAGCCTTGGCACTGCTTGGGTTGGGCTTCCGCCCTGTGGTGCCCACCAGTGTGGCATCGCAGGGGTGATGCCCACACCTATACCCAAGCTGGTCCCAAGTGGTGGTGCCCACCATGGGGATCATGCCCATCCCTGTGCCCAAGCTGCCCCCAGGTCCTCCTTGGTGCCCACCATCAGGGTCATGCCCATCCCTGTGTCCAAGCTGTCCCCTGGTCCTCCTTGGTGCCCACCATGGGGATCATGCCCATCCCTGTGCCCAAGCTGGCCCCATGTACTTGGTGCCCACCATGGGGATCATGCCCATCCCTGTGCCCAAGCTTGGCCCCAGGTCCTTCTTGGTGCCCATCCTCATGTGCATCCTGGAGGTGGTGCCAATCCCTGCCCTCTATCCCCACCTCTGGGCTTGTCTCTAGGCCCTTCTTGGTGCCCATCCTCACCTCCCTCCCAGAGGTGATGCCCATCCCTGTCCTCCATGCCCACCCACCCCTCTGTCCTACTTGGTGCCCATCCTCACCTCCATCCCAGAGGTGGTGCCCATGACTGTGCCCAAGCTTGTCCCTAGGTCCTGGTGCCCATCCTCACCTCCATCCCAGAGGTGATGCCCATCCCTATGCCCCATGCCCACCCACCCACCCATCCCATCCCTCTGCCCTACCTGGTGCCCATCCTCACCTCCATCCCAGAGGTGATGCCCATCCCTATGCCCCATGCCCACCCACCCATCCCATCCCATCCCTCTGCCCTCCCTGCTGCCCATCCTCACCTCCCTCCCACAGCTGCTGCCAGTCCTCAAACCCACCCCGGTGCCCACCCTGCTGCCACCACCTTTCCTCCTTCCCCCTCCCCATGCCCACATCCATCCCCCAGCCCTTTGCCACACTGGTGCCCACCTCTCCCTCCTCCCTTGCCCCATCCCTCTGGAGGGTGCCCAAGGACTCGTGGGCACCCCAGGTGGGCACAGCCCTCACCCGCAGGAGGTGGCAATGCGCCGGAAGGTGTCCTGGCAGAGCTGCCTCAGGTTGCTTTGGTTGCCCAAGAGGTCGAGGTTTGGGCATCTGCTGGGGTCCACCTCGCAGCTGCCCTCCGACTGGCACAGCTGAGCCACAGCCTCACCTGGGCACCAGGGGGGGCAGGGGGCATGGAGCAGCCAACGGCTCAGTGCCAGCACCGCTGCCGGCAGCGCCATGCCAAGGGGGAATGGCTGCGCCGTGCCCACTGCCATGGGGGAATGGCTGTGCCATGCCAAGGGGGAATGGTTGTGCCATGCCCACTGCCATGGGGGAATGGTTGTGCTATGCCAAGGGGGAATGGCTGTGCCATGTCCACTGCCATGGGGGAATGGTTGTGCCATGCCAAGGGGGAATGGTTGTGCCATGTCCACTGTCATGGGGGAATGGTTGTGCCATGCCAAGGGGGAATGGTTGTGCCATGTCCACTGTCATGGGGGAATGGTTGTGCCATGCCATGGGGGAATGGTTGTGACATGCCAAGGGGGAATGGCTGTGCCATGCCAAGGGGGAATGGTTGTGCCATGCCAAGGGGGAATGGCTGCGCCGTGCCCACTGCCATGGGGGAATGGTTGTGTCATGCCATGGGGGAATGGTTGTGCCATGCCAAGGGGGAATGGCTGTGCCATGCCATGGGGGAATGGTTGTGCCATGCCATGGGGGAATGGTTGTGCCATGTCCATTGCCAAGGGGGAATGGTTGTGCCATGCCATGGGGGAATGGTTGTGCCATGCCAAGGGGGAATGGCTGTGCTGTGCCCACTGCCATGGGGGAATGGTTGTGCCAAGCCATGGGGGAATGGCTGTGCCATGCCAAGGGGGAATGGCTGTGCTGTGCCCACTGCCATGGCAGAATGGCTGTGCCATGCTGTGGGGGAGCAGCTGTGCCACATCCACCACCATGGAGGAATGGCAGTGCCATGCCCACAGCTGTGCCACATCCACCACCATGGAGGAATGGCAGTGCCATGCCCACAGCTGTGCCACATCCACCACCATGAGGGAATGGCAGTGCCATGCCCACAGCTGTGCCACATCCACCACCATGGAGGAATGGCAGTGCCATGCCCACCACCGTGGAGGATCAGCTGTGCCATGCCCCCCCCCACCATGGCAGGGAGCAGCTGTGCCACATCCCCAATGGCTGTTCTGGAGCCATCCTGGCCCAGAGCAGACAGGTTGTGCCAGGTTGTGCCAGGCTGTGCCAGGCTGTGCCAGGCCCAGGGAAGCTCTGGAAGCTTTGGCCTCACCCAGGGTGTCCTGCAGGTACTTGGCCCCCACCAGCTTCATGTACTCCTCGATGGCTTTGGCAGCCAAAGTGTTCTCGCGGAAGAGCAGGGCCTGGTGGGCGTGGCAGCGCTCCAGCTCGGCCACGCCCAGGTCGATCAGGAATGCCTGTGGGGGAGGGGCCCAAAGCTGCTGTGGGAGGAGCCAGATTCTGCTGCGGCTCCGCCCTCAGCTGGGCTGTGCTGCTCAGGTCAACCCAATGCAACTCAACTCAACTCAACTCAACTCAACTCAACTCAACTCAACTCAATGCAACTCAACTCAACTCAACTCAACTCAATGCAACTCAACTCAACTCAATGCAACTCAACTCAACTCAACTCAACCCAACCCAACTCAACTCAACGCAACTCAACTCAACTCAACTCAACTCAACTCAATGCAACTCAACTCAACTCAACCCAACTCAACTCAACTCAACTCAATGCAACTCAACTCAACCCAACTCAACTCAACTCAACCCAACTCAACTCAACTCAACCCAACTCAACTCAACTCAACTCAATGCAACTCAACTCAACTCAATGCAACTCAATGCAACTCAACTCAACTCAACCCAACCCAACTCAACTCAACGCAACTCAACTCAACTCAACTCAACTCAACTCAATGCAACTCAACTCAACTCAACCCAACTCAACTCAACTCAACTCAATGCAACTCAACTCAACTCAATGCAACTCAACTCAACCCAACTCAACTCAACCCAACTCAACTCAACTCAACTCAATGCAACTCAACTCAACTCAACCCAACTCAACTCAACTCAATGCAACTCAACCCAACCCAACACAACTCAACTCAACTCAATGCAACTCAACCCAACCCAACCCAACTCAACTCAACCCAACGCAACTCAACCCAACTCAATGCAACTCAACCCAATTCAACTCAACTCAACCCAACGCAACTCAACGCAACTCAATGCAACTCAATGCAACTCAACCCAACTCAACTCAACTCAATGAAACTCAACCCAACTCAACTCAACTCAACGCAACTCAACCCAACCCAACACAACTCAACTCAACTCAATGCAACTCAACCCAACTCAACCCAACCCAACACAACTCAACTCAATGCAACTCAACCCAACTCAATGCAACTCGACTCAACTCAACTCAACACAACTCAATGCAACTCAATGCAACTCAACCCAATTCAACTCAACTCAATGCAACTCAATGCAACTCAATACAACTCAACCCAACCCTACACAACTCAATGCAACTCAGCCCAACCCTACACAACTCAACTCAACTCAATGCAACTCAATGCAACCCTGCACAACTCAACTCAACTCAGTGCAACTCAACCCAACTCAATGCAACTCAACTCAAGGCAACTCAACTCAACGCAACTCAATGCAACTCAACCCAACCCAACTCAATTCAACTCAACACAACTCAATCCTACTCAACTCAACCCAATGCAACTCAACTCAAGACAACTCAACTCAACCCAATGCAACTCAACCCAATGCAACTCAACCCAACGCAGCTCGACTCAACTCAACCCAACGCAACTCAACTCAATCCAACTCAACTCAACCCAATGCAACTCAACCCAACCCAATGCAACTCAACCCAACGCAACTCAACCCAACCCAACTCAACTCAACCCAACTCAATGCAACTCAACCCAATGCAACTCAACCCAAGGCAACTCAACTCAACCCAACCCAACCCAATGCAACTCAACCCAATGCAACTCAACCCAACCCAATGCAACTCAACCCAACGCAACTCAACCCAACCCAACTCAACTCAACCCAACTCAATGCAACTCAACCCAATGCAACTCAACCCAAGGCAACTCAACTCAACCCAACCCAACCCAATGCAACTCAACCCAATGCAACTCAACTCAATGCAACACAACTCAACTCAACCCAACTCAACTGAATGCAATCCAACTCAACTCAATCCAACCCAACACAAACCAACTCAACTCAACTTAATCCAACTCGACTCAACCCAACCCAACTTATCCAAACCAATTCCAACCCAACTCATCCCAACCCAACTTACCCAAACCAATTCCAACCCAACCCAATCCAACTCAACCCAACCCAACTTATCCAAACCAGTTCCGACCCAACTCATCCCAACCCAACTTATCCAAACCAATTCCCACCCAACCCAATCCAACTCATCCCAACCCAACTTATCCAAACCAATTCCAACTCAACCCAATCCAACTCATCCCAACCCAACTTATCCAAACCAATTCCAACCCAACCCAATCCAACAGATCCCAACCCAACTTATCCAAACCAATTCCAACCCAACTCAACTCAACCCAACTCATCCCAACCCAACTTATCCAAACCAATTCCAACTCAACCCAATCCAACTCATCCCAACCCAACTTATCCAAACCAATTCCAACCCAACCCAATCCAACAGATCCCAACCCAACTTATCCAAACCAATTCCAACCCAACTCAACCCAACTCATCCCAACCCAACTTATCCAAACCAATTCCAACCCAACCCAACTCATCCCAACCCAACTTATCCAAACCAATTCCAACCCAACCCAATCCAACTCATCCCAACCCAACTTATCCAAACCAATTCCAACCCAACTCATCCCAACCCAACTTATCCAAACCAATTCCAACCCAACCCAATCCAACTCAACCCAACCCAACTTATCCAAACCAATTCCAACCCAACTGATCCCAACCCAACTTATCCAAACCAATTCCAACCCAACCCAATCCAACTCATCCCAACCCAACTTATCCAAACCAATTCCAACCCAACCCAATCCAACTCATCCCAACCCAACTTATCCAAACCAATTCCAACCCAACCCAATCCAACTCATCCCAACCCAACTTATCCAAACCAATTCCAACCCAACTCATCCCAACCCAACATATCCAAACCAATTCCAACCCAACCCAATCTAACAGATCCCAACCCAACTTATCCAAACCAATTCCAACTCAACTCAACTCAGCCCAACTCATCCCAACCCAACTTATCCAAACCAATTCCAACCCAACCCAGCTCAGTCCAACAGATCCCAACCCAACTTATCCAAACCAATTCCAACCCAACTCAACTCAGTCCAACAGATCCCAACCCAACTTATCCAAACCAATTCCCACCCAACTCATCCCAACCCAACTTATCCAAACCAATTCCAACCCAGCCCAGTCCAGCAGATCCCAACCCAACTTATCCAAACCAATTCCAACCCAACCCAATCCAACTCATCCCAACCCAACTTATCCAAACCAATTCCAACCCAACTCAACCCAACTCATCCCAACCCAACTTATCCAAACCAATTCCAACCCAACCCAGCTCAGTCCAACAGATCCCAACCCAACTTATCCAAACCAATTCCAACCCAACCCAATCCAACTCATCCCAACCCAACTTATCCAAACCAATTCCAACCCAACCCAATCCAACTCATCCCAACCCAACATATCCAAACCAATTCCAACCCAACCCAATCCAACTCATCCCAACCCAACTTATCCAAACCAATTCCAACTCAACTCAACTCAGCCCAACTCATCCCAACCCAACTTATCCAAACCAATTCCAACCCAACCCAGCTCT
The DNA here is from genome assembly GCF_015220805.1 of Pogoniulus pusillus. Lineage (NCBI taxonomy): Eukaryota > Metazoa > Chordata > Aves > Piciformes > Lybiidae > Pogoniulus > Pogoniulus pusillus. The sequence goes on along the minus strand of NW_026974712.1, from coordinate 665,167 downwards.
GTCCAACAGATCCCAACCCAACTTATCCAAACCAATTCCAACCCAACTCATCCCAACCCAACTTATCCAAACCAATTCCAACCCAGCCCAGTCCAGCAGATCCCAACCCAACTTATCCAAACCAATTCCAACTCATCCCAACCCAACTTATCCAAACCCAACTTATCCAAACCAATTCCAACCCAACCCAATCCAACTCAACCCAACCCAACTTATCCAAACCAATTCCAACCCAACCCAATCCAACTCATCCCAACCCAACTTATCCAAACCAATTCCAACTCATCCCAACCCAACTTATCCAAACCAATTCTAACTCATCCCAACCCAACTTATCCAAACCAATTCCAACTCATCCCAACCCAACTTATCCAAACCAATTCCAACTCAACCCAACTGATCCCAACCCAACTCATCCAAACCAATTCCCACCCAACCCACCTCACTCCACCCATCCCCACCCCCACACCCCACCCCCTCTTCTCCAACCTTGGCCTTGCCAGTGCTCTGCAGGACCCGCACCAACGCCGCTGCCAGCTCCTCCTTGTGCCGCGCGGCGATGGTGGGCTCCAGCCTGGCACACAGCTCCCGGTAGTGGAAGGTGATGAACTCTGCCAGCTCCTTGTACTTGACAATGGGCAACACTTTCACCTCCCTATAGCGCCCACGCAGCCTCAGCGCCGGTGCCCGCTCGCCGCTGGCACCACTGCTCAGCGGGTACCAACCCTCCAGGGGCTGCTTGGTGCCAGCCAACTCGCTCAAGGGGATGGTGACAGAGGCCAGAGGGGGCTGCTCAGGGAGGTCCTCGCGGCACAGGGACAAGGTGAGGGCTTGGCTGGGGGGCAGAGAGGGCAGCTGGAAGAGCTCCCCCCAGAAGAGGTCCCCGTTGGGCCCTGGCAGCTTGGCAGTGGTGCGGGCGAGGAGGAGGCTGTCGAGGTGCAGCTGGCAGCGGAGGAGGTGCCCAGGGGGCAGCTCTCGGCCCTCGTAGAGCCACAGGGTCAGGGCCAGCTCCAGGCGCTCGCAGGTGTCCTGGGGTGGGGGGGAGGGGGAGGGAGGGGATGAAGTGGGAGGTGGAGGGGGTGGGCTGGAGGGGGCAGGTGAGAAGGGGTGGAGGCGGCGGAGGGGTAGGAGATGGGGGATGGGGAGGGGAGATGGGGAGGGAGGGGGGATGGGGGACAAGGAGGGGACATGGGGAGGGATGGGGGATGGGGAGGGGAGATGGGGAGGGAGCGGGGATGGGGGACAAGGAGGGGACATGGGGAGGGATGGGGGATGGGGAGGGGAGATGGGGAGGGAGCGGGGATGGGGGATGGGGAGGAGACATAGGGAGGGGAGATGGGGGAGGGGAGATGGGGGGTGGGGAGGGGAGATGGAGAGGGAGGGGGGGATGGGGGGCAAGGAGGGGACATGAGGAGGGAGGAGACATAGGGAGGGAGGGGAGATGGGAGATGAAGGGAGGATGTGGGGAGGGGACATAGGGAGGGAGGGGAGTTGGGGGATGGGAGAGGAGATGGGGAGGGAGGGAGGATGGGGGATGGGGAGGGGAGATGGGGAGGGAGGGGGGATGGAGGATGGGGAGGGGAGATGGGGAGGGAGGGGGATGGGGGATGGGGAGGGGAGATGGAGAGGGGAGGGAGGGGGGATGGGGAGGGGAGATGGGGAGGGAGGGAGGATGGGGGATGGGGAGGGGACATAAGGAGGGAGGAGACATAGGGAGGGAGGGGAGATGGGGATGAGGAGGGGACATGGGGAGGGGGAGGGGACATAGGGAGGGAGGGAGGGGAGATGGGGGACGGGGAGGGGAGATGGGAGATGAGGAGGGGACATAGGGAGAGAGGAGATGGGGAATGGGAGGGGACATGGAGGACGAGGAGGGGACATGGGGAGGGGGAGGGGACACAGGGAGAGAGGGGAGAAGGGGGATGGGAGGGGACATGGGGGGGGAGGGGAGATGGGGGCCAGGGGAGGTTGTGGGGCCAGGGGGGGCCAAGAAGGGCCATGGGTGCCAGGGAGGCCAGGAGGGGCCAGCCAAGAGCCACTCCTGAGTGTCCCTTGAGTGTCCCTTGGGTGCCCTTTGGCGCCCTTTGGCTGCCCCTTGGGTGCCACATGGGTCTACCCTGGGTGCCCCTTGGGTGCCCATTGGGCTTCCCATGGGTGCCCCTTGGGTGCTCTTTGGCTGACCCTTGAGTGCCACATGGGTGCCCTTTGGCTGCCTCTTGGGTGCCACATGGACCTACCTTGGGTGCCCCTTGGGTGCCCATTGGGCTTCCCATGGGTGCCTCTTGGGTGCCCCTTAGGCTTCCCATGGGTGCCCTTTGGCTCCCCCTTGGTTGGCCCTTGGGTGCCAGGCTGGGTGCCCTTTGGCTGCCTCTTGGGTGCCACACAGACCTACCTTGGGTGCCCCTTGGGTGCCCATTGGACTTCCCATGGGTGCCCCTTGGGTGCCCTTTGGCTGCCCCTTGGGTGCCACACAGACCTACCTTGGGTGCCCCTTGGGTGCCCATTGGACTTCCCATGGGTGCCTCTTGGGTGCCCCTTGGGTGCCCCTAGGCTGCCCCTTATGCTTCCCATGGGTGCCCTTTGGGTGCCCTTTGGGTGCCCTTCGCCTACCCCTCGACTTTGTCATGGGTCTACCTTGGCTGCCCTTTGTGTGCCCCTTGGGTGCCCTTTGGCTGCCTCTTGGGTGCCACATGGACCTACCTTGGGTCCCCATTGGGTGCCCATTGGGCTTCCCATGGGTGCCCTTTGGGTGCCCTTTGGCTTCCTCTTGGCTGCCCCTTGGGTGCCCCTTGGGTGCCCTTTGTCTGCCCCTTGGGTGCCACATGGGTCTACCCTGGGTCCCCATTGGGTGCCCATTGGGCTTCCCATGGGTGCCCTTTGGCTCCCCCTTGGTTGGCCCTTGGGTGCCAGACTGGGTGCCCTTTGGCTGCCTCTTGGGTGCCACACAGACCTACCTTGGGCTTCCCATGGGTGCTTCTTGGGTGCCCTTTGGCTGCCTCTTGGGTACCCCTTGGGTGCCCCTTGGCTGCCCCTTAGGCTTCCCATGGGTGCCCTTTGGGTGCCCTTTGGGTGCCCTTTGGGTGCCCTTCGCCTACCCCTCGACTTTCTCATGGGTCTACCTTGGCTGCCCTTTGGGTGCCCCTTGGGTGCCCCTTGGGTGCCCCCTCCCCAGGGGGTGTGCCCACCTGGCTGGGGCGGGCACTGCGCCGCAGGCTCTCGATCCATTGGTCTCGCTCTGCCAGGGAGCTGCACCCAAAGGTGCTGCTGCCCTCCCCCGTGATGATCTGTGGGCACACAGCCTGCTCAGGCAGGGGGGGCACCCCCGGGTGCCAGGCTGGGTGCCCAGGGGCAAAGGGAGGGCATCCTGGGTCGGGTGACCCTGGGTGCCCCTTTAGGGTGCCCTCAGTGCCCCTTCAGGGTTCTCTGAGTGTCTCTTAGGGTGCCCTGGGTGCCCTTTGTGCCCCTCTAGGGTGCCATGGGTGCCATGGGTGCCCATTCAATGTGCTCTGCATGCCCTGGGTGCCCATTCTGGGTGCCTTGCATGCCCTGGGTGCCCACTCTGCCCCTCTAGAGTGCCATGGGTGCCCTGGGTGCCCGTTGTGCCCCTCTAGGGTGCCATGGGTGCCCATTCAGGGTGCTCTGAGTGCCCATTGTGCCCCCCTAGGGTACCCTGGATGCCCATTCAGGGTGCCCTGCATGCCCTGGGTGCCCATTGTGCCCCTCTAGGGTGCCCTGGGTGCCCATTCAGTGTGCCCTGGGTGCCCACTGTGAGCCTCTAGGGTGCCCTGGGTGCCCACTGTACCCCTCTAGAGTGGCCTGAGTGACCATTCAGTGTGCCCTGGGTGCCCCTCTAGGGTGCCCATTGTGCCCTCGGTGCCAGCTTACCTGGAAGCAGAACCTCTTCCCCACGATGCTGCCATGCACAGTGGGCACCCAGGGCACACCTCAGGTGCCCTGAGTGCCCATTCAGGGTGCCCTACATGCCCTAGGTGCCCACTCTGCCCCTCTAGGGTGCCCTGGGTGCCCATTCAGTGTGCCCTGGGTGCCCTGGGTGCCCATTGTGCCCCTCTAGGGTGCCCTGGGTGCCCACTGTGCCCCTCTAGAGTGCCCTGGGTGCCCATTCAGAGTGCCTTGGGTGCCCTGGGTGCCCGCTGTGCCCCTCTAGGGTGCCCTGGGTGCCCATTGTGCCCCTCTAGAGTGCCATGGGTGCCCATTCAATGTGCCCTGCATGCCATGGGTGCCTACTGTGCCCCTCTAGGGTGCCCTGGGTGCCCATTCAGAGTGCCCTGGGTGCCCCCCTCGGGTGCCCACTGTGCCCTGGGTGCCAGCTCACCTGGAAGCAGAACCTCTCCCCCACGATGCTGCCATGCACAGGTCGGACGATGCCACAGTGCCCACCCAGGTCCAGCTGGGTCACCCTGGCAGCTGGCACCAGGGACTCCCCGGACCCACTGCCAGCTGGCACCCTGCAGGGCAAGCACCCAGAGTCACCAGGGGCACCCAGAGAGGTACCCCCATGGGTGCCAGCCTGCCCTGCTTGCCCTGGGTGCCCACTCTGCCCCTCTAGGGTGCCCTGAGTGCCCATTCAGGGTGCCCTGCGTGCCCTGGGTGCCCACTGTGCCCTTATAGAGTGCCCTGGGTGCCCATTCAGGGTGCCCTGCGTGCCCATTCAGGGTGCCCTGCGTGCCCATTCAGGGTGCCCTGCGTGCCCTGGGTGCCCACTGTGCCCACTCTAGGGTGCTCTGGGTGCCCATTCAAGGTGCCCTGCATGCCCTGGGTGCCCACTCTGCCCCTCCAGGGTGCTCTGGGTGCCCTTTCAGGGTGCCCCTCATGCCCTGGGTGCCCACTGTGCCCTTATAGAGTGCCCTGGGTGCCCATTGTGCCCCTCTAGGGTGCCCATTCAGGGTGCCCTGCATGCCCTGGGTGCCCACTGTGCCCTTATAGAGTGCCCTGGGTGCCCATTCAGGGTGCCCTGCGTGCCCATTCAGGGTGCCCTGCATGCCCTGGGTGCCCACTGTGCCCTTATAGAGTGCCCTGGGTGCCCATTCAGGGTGCCCTGCGTGCCCTGGGTGCCCACTGTGCCCACTCTAGGGTGCTCTGGGTGCCCATTCAAGGTGCCCTGCATGCCCTGGGTGCCCACTCTGCCCCTCCAGGGTGCTCTGGGTGCCCTTTCAGGGTGCCCCTCATGCCCTGGGTGCCCACTGTGCCCTTATAGAGTGCCCTGGGTGCCCATTGTGCCCCTCTAGGGTGCCCATTCAGGGTGCCCTGCATGCCCTGGGTGCCCACTGTGCCCTTATAGAGTGCCCTGGGTGCCCATTCAGGGTGCCCTGCGTGCCCATTCAGGGTGCCCTGCATGCCCTGGGTGCCCACTGTGCCCTTATAGAGTGCCCTGGGTGCCCATTCAGGGTGCCCTGCGTGCCCTGGGTGCCCACTGTGCCCACTCTAGGGTGCTCTGGGTGCCCATTCAAGGTGCCCTGCATGCCCTGGGTGCCCACTGTGCCCCTCTAGGGTGCTCTGGGTGCCCATTCAGGGTGCCCTGGGTGCCCACTGTGCCCTTATAGAGTGCCCTGGGTGCCCATTCAGGGTGCCCTGCATGCCCTGGGTGCCCATTCAGGGTGCCCCTCATGCCCTGGGTGCCCACTGTGCCCTTATAGAGTGCCCTGGGTGCCCACTGTGCCCCTCTAGGGTGCCCTGGGTGCCCATTCAGGGTGCCCTGCGTGCCCTGGGTGCCCACTGTGCCCCTCTAGAGTGTCCTGGGTGCCCATTCAGGGTGCCCTGCGTGCCCTGGGTGCCCACTGTGCCCCTCTAGAGTGCCCTGGGTGCCCATTCAGGGTCCCTGCAGGGTACCTGTCGGCGTTGGGCCCTGGCACCGCCGCGGGCACCGCTCTGGGGGCACTGCGACCTCTCCGCTCCCGGAGCCTCTTCCACAGCATGCCCTGGGCAGAGGGCATGGAGTTAGGTGCCCACTGGGTGCCCAGAAGGTGCCCAAAGGGTGCCCAGGGTGAAGGAGGTCAAAGGAGTTCGTCCTGTGCTGCCCCTGGCACCAGGGCTATGGTGTTGGGGAGGTGGCACCGTGCCAGGGCGCTGCAGTGCCAAGCGTGCGTCTGGGGTGGTGCCAGCCCCAGTCCTGGGGGCAGCTGGGAGCCAGCCCCAGTGCCAGCTGAGTGCCAGCCCCAGTGCCAGCTGGGTGCCAGCCCCAGTGCCATCTGGGTGAGGGTCCCAGTGCCATCTGGATGCCAGCCCCAGTGCCATCTGAGTGCCAACATCAATGGCATCTGGATGAGGGTTCCAATGCCATCTGGGTGCCAGCCCCAGTGCCATCTGGGTAAGGGTCCCAGTGCCATCTGAGTGCCAGCCCCAGTAGCATCTGGGTGAGGGTCCCAGCGTCCTGTGGGTGCCAGCCCCAGTGGCATCTGAGTGCCAACCCCAGTGCCATCTGGGTGAGGGTCCCAGTGCCAGCTGGATGCCAGCCCCAGTGCCATCTAACTGTCCCAGTGTCCTGTGTGTGCCAGCCCCAGTGCCATCTGGGTGAGGGTCCCAGTGCCATCTGAGTGCCAACATCAATGGCATCTGGATGAGGGTTCCGATGCCATCTGGGTGCCAGCCCCAGTGCCATCTGGGTGAGGGTCCCAGTGCCATCTGAGTGCCAACATCAATGGCATCTGG